>NW_010538321.1:563-26318 GCF_000687285.1 Phaethon lepturus
GCCCAAGGTCCTTGGGCTCTGCTGATCAACCCCTCCTGTGAAGCAGGAAACTCCTCTCCCCCGCCAGCGTCGCAGCCCTCCGAAAATCAGTGTGGGTGTTGTTGGTGCAGCATTCGCTCTCTGATGGCCAAACCAGGCTGAACTCAATGGGAGTCTCTCTGTTGCCTTCAGTAGATATTTGGAGGATGAGGCCTCCGGAGGTGCAAGGTGGAAGCTTTCACTTTCTCATGTATGTCTGTGGAATAAATTACCAGGGAATCATGGTATGTAACATTGCTACCTCTCAGAATACATTCTGACAGTATTTTCTGCTAAAGCATGCAATTTTTCAATATAAATTGGGCCACCCTCCTTTAGAGGAAAACAAACTTGTGGCGGGTTGTCCCTTCTGAAAGTTGAGGACTTCTCTGTTCATACTACTCTGTATTTCTTTGAAGTACCAAGCCAGAATTTCTGCTGAAAACCTCCAACTGAGACTGCTTAAGCTGTCAGTTGCACCGGTGTAAATCTGGAGTTAACCCCATTACAGTGTCCACAGAGGTTAGCCAAGGACAGGTCCTTCCCTCGTCAGCTCATGTGCTGAGCAGCACCTGGGGACCACCCGTGCAGAGAGCACACACTCATACCAGGTAAATACTGACATCAGAGAGAAATGCCTAAGGCAGAAGGACAATAAATAAACAAAAAAGGGAAAGAAAGAGATTAAAGAATTACACCAGAGAGGGGATAAGGGAAGGAGTCAGAAACTGGAGAGTGATGGTGGGTTTGTCATTCCGGTGCACCCCCGAGGTGCAGCGGGGAGAACAGGGCACGGGCAGGACGGAACACTCACATCACCCCGGAAAACACTTCAGCAAAATAACCCTGTTGTGTTTAAACCTGGAATTTAATGAATTTATTTTCTTTTTTCTTTCCAAATTCCAGTGTGTGATATTCCGTAGTGTAAGAATATATTGTCATATTTGAGTTTTTTATTTTTTAGCATATGCCCATTTTATAATCACACTAAGACACTTTGGACTAAGCAGCTGCGCTGATTAATCCACACCTCAGATGTGCTGGAAGCATGAGGTGAAATGCACCCGAGGTGTGCATTAATCAGCCCTACCATACAGTCTGTCCTGTCTCCCCTCTTAATTAAATTCCAAACCAAATAGTTTTGGGGAGAAGGTTAGGAGGGAACACTTTTTTTAAGTGGGTTTTACATGAGCTGTCCACAGCACATGGAAAAAAAATACAAGATATATTTAGAACAATATTTTAATTTGTGATACTTTACTAGATTAGATGGAAAGAATGTAATGTTTAAAAAAGGAAAATGTGATTAAGAAGCTTAAGTGCACAGTATATTACATGAAAATTCTGATCATAAAGAAAGGTAATATCTACTCAAAATTATAATTTCTGTACTTTTGAAATCATCTCAGCAAGAATTATCTACCCATATCAAATTGTAGCACTTGTCAAAATCAACTGTAAAGCATCTCAAGTGCTCTTCTGAATCAACAAAACAGATGTATAGCGATGTGAGGTTGCACTGAAATGGAAATAAAAGTGAACTAGATGCCAGTCATTGCCCTTAATCTCTTGAACCCAGCACTTAACACAGAGGATACCACAGGTCTTTGGGACACTGTTTAGAAGGGGAAGAAATCAAGACTTGAATCTTAATAACATATGCAAAAACACTCTATAAAATTATTTTCTTTCTGCTTTAGTAGATTCTGGTATGCTCAAAAATCACCTTGCCTTGTTCATAAACATGAGGTGATGTTTGAAACAGCACCCTATTTCAGCTTTAGACAGGCAGAAAAACTGAAATATGTGAAACTTATAAAAAGGTGTTTAAATTTTTAAAAGAGCAATTAAATATGCTTAGTGGTTCAAAAGTCACCATCCCCCCGGTAAAAATGTGAAATTATGTTTATGGGATAATACCCGCAGCAGAACGAACACCATGAATATAGCTTTAGTTAAGATTACAATATTGTTGATTTTTATTAGGGACTCAATAGATGAACAATGTCTCCAAGCATCGGCCATTAGAAAACAATGGCTCTAACCCCATAGCCTAGGACATGTGTTTGCTCCTCTGCAAATTTTCTACAGCCCGCCTTCCCTGGAAACATGATGGAAAAGATTGTTTTTTCCTTGGCTTTGTGATGATGGTGCCTTCCAGGAGCGTGGTGCACAGAGGGGGGCACAGACTGCAAAATGAATGATCATTTCCTTCACCTGCCCTGTGAACTGGTCAGGCCCCTGCATTGCAGGTGGAGGCATTTTTGTAGGCTGGTGAGATACTGCAGAATCATACCGTTTATCAACACTTTGCTTGCTTCCCCGTTTTCAATTACATTTAGACTTGAAGGGTTTTTAGTAATTGATGCAACGCTGAACATTACTGACTTCTCCGCTACATATAACGAAGCCATGGTAGCATAAGCTATGCATAAGGTAGTCCATTTTCATCAGCAGCATTACATGGCAAACATGGACTGATGAACGTGGAGCCCTTCTGACCCCATCCTGAGAGAAGGTCCAGATGGACCGAAACCTCTCTGCAGGACGGACCAAGGGGCCCAAGCCCCAGTCTGGCCGCCTGAGGATTAGACTCCTGGACTGGGGGCAACACGTTCCCGCGGCTCAGTCTAGACAAAGCGGCCAACCTCACAAAAAGGCCTTGCTCTGGTTTTGCTGCCAAGGCTCTGAGGCAAACATGCTCATTTGTCCAGCTGAGGATAGGAACCAGCTACAAGTATTTTAGTCTAATTTAAATGCATTTTGGCAAAGCTAATTCGGATGTCAGCCTTTTTGGGATTTCATCCATCACTGACTCCTGTATAGGATTTGTCTCCTTGTCCATAGCAGGCAGAAATAGCAGACTATCAGTTCTGGATCTTAAGAAAGACACAAATACAAGTGTTTGAGACCTTTTGAATTCAGCATGTGAACATTTGCAAAGCTGCTGAGCAGCACTTCTCCTGCATGTTGTGTGCTGCAGACAGGACTGATTCATGCGAGAGAGAAGACAAAGTGGCATCTACTTTTAATTCAGTTACGACCACTGGCACTGACTTTTTTTATACAAGCTGGTTAACCAAAAGGGCAAGTCCTAAAGAAGAACAAAGGAACTGAGCATGAGGTCTCAAGTTCTAGTTTCCAACTCTGCCAAGGGATTCACTCTATAACCTCAGGTGAGTCAGGTAACTTCTGTGTCTGGTGTCTTCTTAACGTTGTAAAGATTAAGCAAAATGAGGAATTTCTCCAGATTTTCCAAATGTGGAGGTGATTTTGCTAGGTGCCAGAGGTCAACAGGCTATTATAAAACAAACAATAGAGAAAAGAGGAAAATTAAGGCTTCAGACAACGTAAACATACAGAATACTCTAATAGATACCCATCGCATTCAGCATAAAACCCAGCCCAAGCAGGTAGGAATGGTAGCAGCTGAGAAGTTATGCTGGAAACAGAAGCAGGACAAAACATTTCTTCTCACGCCAAGGTTCAGAGTGGGCCCAGTCATGGCCTCACACACACCGACATGGGATATCTGAATGGTCCTCCCATCCCTCCGCTTCTGCTCTGTCTTCCATCCTTCCACCAGCAGCACTGCAGCAGTACTAGCCAAGCCTGACCTTCCTTCCTCTGTTTTCCTCTTGAGAGTGCAAGCTTTGGGGCTTTGGGGGGGATTTGGTATTTTGGTTTGTTTGGTGGGGCTTTTTTATTGTTGCTTCTTAAAAAAAGAACATTCTGGTTTTGTGTGGCACAAAAATAAAGAACTGAAGGGTTTTTTCTGGTTTTCTAACATTCTAGGAAGCACTAAAAACATATCAGCTAAATGCTTCCTGTCAGTACTCAAAGGCCCAAGGGAAGTATTTCAGGGGAGCTACGCGGCTTTTACAAGACCCAAGCTGTGTCCCAGGGGCAGCTCCACGCACCCCAGCGTGCCCAGTCCACCCAGTGCTGCTGCAGCCCGGCATGGGCGGGTGGCAGCAGGACTCAACTCGCAGCATGGTGCGGAGAATATTTGCATCCTTGTCCGCAGGAAGGGCCACTTCTCCCCCTCAGAGAAGTCCAGGGGAAGGCACAGAGTAGTGGAAGAAGCTTGGCTGGAGCCATGTGCAGTGCGTAGCTGCGCCGCGGCATCACATCGCTGCGCCAGGCAACGTACACGGAGGGACGGACACGTGCCTCCAGCTTTCTCTTCTCTCCTGTGGAGGTGGCAGCAGGTCCCAGCTGGCCACCAGTTTATGTTCAGGCTGTGGAGAAGGTGTTTAGTTGTACAGTGGACTACTTTACAGAGACTTCCATAGTGAATATTAATTCCACTAACTCCATAAGCTTTTGAGTCAGTTTTCAGCACATTTTTTATTCGGGCTGACATTCAGAATTCCTTCCCTGCACTGTATATGATGACACTTCGGTAAATGTATTATTCTTTTCACCTGGCCACATTTCCTTTCCAAACCAAACACATAAGAGAAATCATTTCAGCTTTCTAGATTATTGCCTGACAAAACTGCGGTGGCTGTGAAAGGCAAATCGACATTACAGCTGCTCTCTGTTTTGGATTTCTTGTTGGTTTTTTTTTCCTTTGCTTTGGATGGTCTCTGAAATACTGAGCAAAATTGTATTATCTGTTGCACCACAGTACATATATTGTTGTTCCCAAAGGTTTACTTATAACGTTCACAGCAGCATTTATTTTTTTTCCTTTCCCCCCATTGTCATTTCTGTACAGATTTAATACAACAGAAACATGGCTTCCACCGGGAGCTACAGGTAGAGCAGTTCCAAAGTTCTCTATAATTGGTGTCTGCCATGGCTGCTCACAGTAAGTTATGTAAATCACAGCAAGGACCCACAACCCCTAAAGGCATGAATATTTTTTTTCATTCAGTGCAGAGGATAACTACAGGATCTTAGTAATAGTCCCCTCCACATCAGGGATCTCCTTACCAGGCAAAGTCAAGGTCTAGAAACTGGCCATGTCAATTCTGCAATTTAAATCCTACTGTTAAAGATGATGTGGTAGGTATTACAGTAGGTCAAGGCATTGTAGGCAATATTACCTTTTAGCATGCATTTTCCCTTCATAGCCCTTGCAAATCCACCTGCTTCTGTTTACATTCACTGTAGTAATTCCAGCAAACCACAGGTCTGAATATTTATTTCTTTTTTTCTGTAACAACTCTTTAATTTAAAATGAAATGAGGGGCTGTCGGGGTTTCGTTCTGAAAATGGAGGAATAATTCCACTGATTTTCTAGTGATGTATTTGAGTTAAAATCGTGCGTTCCAAGTGACCAAATGCAAGGCTACTATTAAATCTGTTTCCTTTAAAATAGTACTGAAAGTGGGAGAAATTTTAGCCTAAATTCAATAAGTCAACTTATGTCTTCTTATCAGTTTTTTATTTCTCCCACAAATCTTGTGTTTATGGGCCATATACACCAGTTTATGCACTATCTATTAGGTAACCGAATGGATCCCTAAAACATAGTAATTGTCTACTTCTATTATCAGGAAAGAAGATTTCCTAAAATAAAAACCTTGTTCACATTTCCACCTTGATGGAAAACGTCCTGATGCCCTTTGGCAAAGCACATGAAAAAAAGAAAAAAGGAGGATAAATGTTTTTAAAAGCCAGTTAAATCTGATTCTTCTGCTGCTGTTACCAGCAAGAATTCTGACAAAGAAAAATCTCCGTGGGGCTTGACTTTGCATATAGCCCCCTCAATCTGTATTTTCATCTAAGCTAATAACTTTTCTTATTTCACCTCCACCTCTTTTCATCTACTTATTCGGGCAAGCTAAGCTCAGAATCTGTATCTGGTTTTCACTGAACACCTGCTTTTCTTTAATCCTTTTTTTTTTTTTTTTAAGAATATCAAGTAAATGCATATTATGCACACAATATAGTATTACATGTACACAAAGGCATATCACACATTCACTTTCAGGAACACACATGAGCTCTTCAAGGAAATTAGGTGTTTCTTAACAAGGTGGTGTTAGGTGGGGATCTGTACCTTAAGCATGTTTCCCAGCACACCTATTTTGCTTTGGGCTGTAACACCTGTGCCGTGTGGCTTGCGGCCGCACGCAGCGTAAGTAGGGATACAAGGACACGGCTGAAGCATCCCGTTCCGGGGCTGCCGTCAGCTCGCTCGGTTCCCCTCGAGGCTTCAGGCAAGCAGAAACACAGCAGACAAACAGGCTCCCAGGAGGACCCTGGTGAGGAAATAAAGGCGACTTAAAGCCTCCGCCTCTGTCCTGTGCTCAGCACCCTGCACAGCGCGGCTCCAAGTGTACAGAATAGTACCAGCCCCTGATGCAGCCCAGGCTTAATAAATTATTTTTCCATCAATTACAAAAGGCACCTACTCGGCCCTGTTTTTCATCCCTCTACCAGCTAGACAGGTTGAAGAACAGAAAAGTTAGTGGCTGGTACGATTGGCTGGTACCAATTCAGTGGTTCAGTGGTTCAAATGTCTCTGTTCTCTATCATCTCAGAAGTGAACGTGAGCTATAATCACCCGTGTGTCATGCTCAGCTAAACCGGCTATCGGCAGAAGCTGCATGCAATTGAAATCGTGCCCAGCCTTAATCAGTGGACTGTGTCCTCATGGAACAAGAGGTAGCTGCTTCTGGCAGAGGCAGGCAACTGCAGAAATCTCCTTCCTCTATGACATATGCTGTAAAGTTTTTAGATTAAAACTGTTACATAAAATGATGCAAATCAACTGTATTTTCACTTGAAAAACGTTGTATGGAAAGGCCAGCAAAATATATTCAGGCCGTAATGGATGCACACAGCTCATGACCTTCATAAAATTTAGGTATTGCAAAAATTTACAATTCATTTGTTTATTATTGATAAAACTTGTTTAAGGCTCCTGCAATCTCTCAAATGGCTTAAAAAATATGAAAACTATAATTATTTTACTTTGGTTAGCCAAAACCAAGCTGTTCTAATACAATTCCTACTCTCCCTTGAGGCCCCTGAACTCCGAATGTGCAGGGTCTGGAATACTCACTCCCTACTGTAACATGAACCCCAAGGTAGAGCAAAGAGTACCTATTTTTCCAAGTGATTCAAGACTCCTAATTGCAGGTTAAGTTTTGGCTAGTTAGGACAGAGTCCAAAATCTTTCTGCAGGCTGAAGTAATTTTTGTCTGGAAAAAGTTATTGTGGAATGGGAGAAAAAAGAAATAAGCATTATGAAAATGTTGCATCACTCTGGGTTATGTCAGATGAGTTATGATAAGGAACACTGTGTCTGACATGAGGAATCACATTAAGTTAAAAATAAAGTAAAAACTAAAATGGGTTTGGTTGTGGGTTGGGTTTTTTCCTCCACACTGGTATGCTTAATTTCAGTTACTGGAACTGTGTTTTCTACCTCCTTTTTATGGCCTTTTTTATAAAAGGTAGCTGGTACTCACAAAAAATTTTGGGACCGTTCAAAACTTTTCACAGTTAATTAGTAATGCATGTAGCAAAACACCCGCCCTACCTCTGGGCCTTGGGGGTTGCCCTGGTTCACTTGTAACTGATTTATTTTTTAAGGTTGTCTGGCACATCTCCACCCCAGCTGCTTCCAAGAAATTTCAGCCCAGCGTCAGCTGGGAAAGATCAACTTCGCATGCTGACATACAGAGGCGGCCGTAGGAATATTGGGGCCTCTGGTGGGAGGCGTCAATGAGAATCTTTGCTCTTTTTGCTGATCCAGGGATACAGTATCTGCCACCATACAGGACTTTTTTTTAGCGTTTTCCTTGAAAGAACACTCACCTGATGACTACACTATGTTTTTCCTCAATCAGAAACAGAAGTGTTATCTTTACCAGATTTGTGGCTCATTATGTAGGGCTGAATGGTGGATGGCTTTTGCAGGCATCCAAAACCATTGGTAATGACTTATGAGCCGCCAAAAAAAACATGCTATTTTATAGACTGCTTAAATTTTACAGAATACAAAAGAGGTTAGAGAATGATTCTGATATCTTTCCTTATGTCTGAGTAATGGTTTACTCTGCAAGTCTACTGCTGAAACCGATGGCCACAAATCCTAACCCTTTCCCTAGGGATACATGGCTTTGGTTTTGTGTGATTATTTTTGTTCAGAACTTCCCTGAAGAAAAATTTCTACCATATTCCCTCCTTCATTTTTCTTCCTCTTAGGCTGCAAAGTGATTTTGTCACTGGCCTTCTTCCTTATGCTTCCATCTGGTGCCCTTCTATGCATTTCCAAAAGCGTCTGAACCAAAAACATCTTATCATTTACACAAAATACTGTTTTTAAAAAATTGTAATATCTAACTGAGTCCATTAGTAAAGGAAGAAAGCATCTCCATTTTTAATGTACAGCACCTGATTCTACTTAAATTCAGACACAGTACACAAAGCCACTCACTGTAAGATATAGGCTGGCAGTGTATTCTCACTCTGGGTTCACCTTTCCAAATTTGTGTAGGGAGCTGAATGTTTGAAAGATTTTCATCTGTTAGTCACGGGTTTGGCTTGATCCAATATTGAAAGGATCCAACGGGAAATTCCGTGGTTCTTTCTTTTTTTTCCAAACTTCAACAGCCTTTTTCTTCACATTCATAGTTTTGGAACAGCAATACGGAACTTAATTTTTTTCAGAAGTGGAGACAATAATAAAAAAAGCAGAACCACAATTTTAGCACAATGAAGAAAACTGGGCGTTGGTAGAACATCAGACCTTTGATTAAAACAATATTCTTAGAATTCTCTTTTTTCCCAGCTAGATAAGCTGAACGAGACCCTTGCAGTTTAGCTATGCACCATTACTCAGTTTAACTGTTACTTTATGGTCGCCTGTGTTCAGATGCTTATAGCAAGAGAACATTCCCAACCCGCACAGAGATAGAGACTGTATTTTGTTAGGACAGTGGACTTGTTATGTTCCATTCAGCTCAGCACCATTAAGCTTCTAGGTCTAGTGTTTTCTGTCTGACGCCAGGATTAATAGCTTAGTATTTTCTTCCTAGTCTATGGTTACATTTCAAGAATTAAATGATCATTCAGAAAGTTGGCTTCAGTTTATGAGCTGTTAAACCTGAGAGATACAGTACGTCAAAATGAAAAGAAATAGTTGAAGTTATAATCATTAATGTTAACTTCGTCCTTAGAGTCTTTATCACTTGGCACATAATGTGCACCCATTCCTGTTACAATAATTTCACCCATACCTAAAAAGATTATTTTCTATGGAAGACCCAGATGATACCTTTGTGTTGTTTTGTGCTTTGTGAGAAGGTGGACTGAGAACTCTGGAGACAGAAATCTCGCATTTGCACCCCTGGGATGTCTGGCACTGACAGATGAAGTGAAATTGCCCCCACACTCCCCCGTTAGCAGATCCCGGTTGGATTTGGAGGCTGGGTGACGGCTCAGCTGTTGTGCCCTTTCAATTTCTTCCCCTGTCATTAAAGACCATCAAGGAAGGGGACTGGCAGAATCAAATGAAATGCTGGTTGGGCAATATAGACACCCATTCTCTGGGATCCTGGCAGGAGCCACTATCTCCCTTCACACTCCTAAAGAAACTTCTGAGGAGGGCAGAAAATCCCAAGCAGCTTCAGGCTAGACCTGGCTAGCTGGGCCTATTGGAAAGCTCTTTCCCAAACATGACTTTTTCTTTGTAAGAGTAATTCCTTACCCAGGAATCTTATATAGGAATTTCATTTGCCGTAACAAGCTCTTCTGTGTACCTTCAGAGAGGCTCAAAGCCATGTTTATTGTTCCTAAATTTTAAAAAAGCTAATAATTGTCTAATACTAATGCTAATAAGTGTCACTACCAGCATTGCCTCTTATTGTGCTGTCACTCCCCCTCTCCTTACATTACCTGTAATTTTGTTTTTCCTATCATTTTAATTTTTATTCACCTATTTTTTGGCATACAGGCCCAAAGTTCAGGCAAATATAACAATCAGTTGAGAAATACTCACCAGACAAGTATTCATGCACTCTTGTATCACCTGACATATGGTGAACAAGCTGATGAATGACTCAAGATTTAAATGGTAATTACCATTCATCATTATAATAGACTTGCTAATTCATAAATTCTTGGTAAGCCAATTTTCTATAAAAAGGTTAATAATAAGACTGGAAAAGAAAGAAAAAATAGCCCTAGTGTGATAAAAAATGTAAAAGCTAGAATATCTTCACTGCCATATATCCCTTCTAATGATTGAGTAGTTTTGCACCAAAGTGCTTATTGACGCAATACCACTTGCTGTACCAGGGCTCTGATGGAAACAAGGGTAGACAGAAAAATGCAGGACCTATCTGCTCAAGGAGGAGGCTGAGGTGTGTCAGACAAAGACAAAGGAACTAAGTCACACATGGCAAAGGCAGCCAGGATCCCCCTTAATTCATTTCCTAGTTTTATAGTACTTGGTGACAAAGTCATGTTATCGGAACAGCTTACAACATACAGGGTAGGGAAACCTGTGTGAGAACGTTCCCAAGACTCCTAAGTGGTGCTGTGAGAAATGCATTGAGACAGCTGTCATATCTGATCCGAAGTCATCTCACCGCCAATAGCCTCATTGACTGTTCTATTGGTTCCTCCGAGCAAAAGAAACATGAAGTTGTCTCTGCTCTAAAATAACAAAAAAGAAAAAACAAGGTGGGAGGGAAGGAAAAAGAAAAAATATTTGCTCATTTTATGAACTTTATCTGGAAGAGCACTGTGAACGTAACTTACAAACCCTCTGGAAAACGGCAATGTAAACTAGAAAGAACACATGCAGGCAACACTGAAATCCTATATATCCAGTGCTCAGTACAGCACTTATTCCCCCATTAGATAATGTACATAAATGCACACAAATGCAAATATTCATTCCACCTCTAATCCTCATGTAACCACATCTTTTATCATGAGGCCAGTATGGGAAAGACTTTATTGCCCCACCAAGGCATGTAGTTTCTCTGTCCACCTACATCATAGCATCATAGAATCTTTGGGTTGGAAAGAACCTTTAAAGGTCATCTAGTCCAATGCCCCTGCAATGAGCAGGGACTCATTGCCCTTTCAGTCTGTTGCACATTAGGTGTCGGGGTGATTGGACAGATATTGGGTATTCAGGAATACAGCATTTGGAAGGGAAAAAAATCAACCCAAATCTATTGTGGCCTGCATAACACCATGCTGGGATTATGAATAATACTAAAGTTTACTACAATGTACTCTGTGTTCAGAAAAGTTTATAATGTGGGTAATCTTTCTGACTGTTTTCCTGCAAAACAAACTCTTCTAGTAACAAGAGTATGAAATTCCTGCCAAGCCAGAATATTTTGCAGGAATTTTCTCTTTCTCTCTTTCTTTGTCTGTCTTGGACATATACATTTTAAAATTTAAGAACTGATTTAAATTTAAAAATGGGTGTTAAAACTTCACCTGTACCTCAAATTCAGGGGACTTTTTTTGGAAAGAACAAAAATTTAAAGGTATATTTAGAGCTCCAGATTTTGGTCCAGATCCTTAACTATGGAAACAAGGATGTAAAGCATTAAAATGTGCTATGCATGAGGACTTGTTTTTCAGAGTGTGTTTATATTTGGACCTTTGGATAATTTGCGGAAATATATTTAGGTTGCACTGATTATAACAATTAGTCAGTGTGGAGATTATAAAGGACATAGTAAGACGGCATCTACGCCCTTTTTCTTCTTATTTGCTTGACAGTGTATAACAGTAACTGTGTATAAAGCAAAACTGAAAGCATACAATATACCTCCAAAACAAAAGAAAAAATAGAACTCAAACACAGAAGTGGGACAATTAAGGCATCATTCTAAAGAGCATAGTTTCAGGCCTAATATTAAGATGCATCTACATTTCAAGCTACATTATAAAGCTAAATACAAAGTCCCAGAATACAGTGCATGTTTTCTTTATTACAAAAATGATCACGTTTACAGTGACAGTAAAATAATTTTAACACTGGATTTCAGAAAGAGAATATATCAAACCTTTATATATTTGCATAAGTCTTGTTCTAGTTTTTGTGTATGCTAAGCCAAAAGCTTAAAACATGTAGTATGAAATACCATGATTAACAAGTATCACTGCATTTTTTGTTTTCCCGGGGATACAAAGCATAAAAAAAGGTCAGCTTTTGGGTCAGCTGCAATGGGGAGTTAAATTGGAATAGAATGAATCAAAATGCTTTTGCTCAGCCAACTACATAATCAAAGGATAAAGATTCCACCGAACAATTTAGTATCCAACTTCCCTAACTAACCTTCTTGTCATAAATCAAAATATTTCATTTTATAGTTCAAAGTTAGTCTTAGCATTGGGGATAAAGAGAAAGGAAGTGAACAGCACAGATAGCCATGAGCTATATATATTAGTAAGGTCACACATCCAGAGACTCCTGTGACATCACAGTAAGCACAGCAGTAAATCTCTGGTGGATTGTGAAGTCATCGGGATGACGCAGAGGTATCTTTGGACTGTTTGTTTGCACCATGGTTTTTGTACCTCATTATTATATGTAAAATACTCTTTATGATTAATAGGAAAAATACATCCCCTTGCTGATTTGTATTTTGATATCTTGGAAAGCCCAGTTTGTTGAAGATTTTCTGTTACTGAATAACAGCGTTACAGGGTTTTAGGCTTACATCACAGTTTCAGGGTTGAGCTGTTATTGTTGAAAAGTGGGATATAGAAACGATGAATTGTCATTAGTACATAAGCCCACATGGTTGCCATTAGATGCTTGAAAACCTGCTTTAAAGTGACTCATTCACTAGCTTTACTGTTTTCAGGGTTAAATTTTCAAAGTGTCCAAATTTTTCCAGAGGTTGAACACTTGCAACTCATGAATTTACTGCTAAACATCAGTTATTGAAGCTAATGGAAGATGAATGTAAAGGTTTGGCCTCAAAGTCTGTGTTGCTCTTACGGAAATTTTGAGAAATTAACATGAAGTTGTGTGATCTTAGGAATATTTGAGGTTTTATATCACAGCTTTTCCTATGCTTTCACTGCAGAATCGTATATTGCTTTTGATGGCTGCTTTTTTTAACAGATGCATATTCTTCTTTGTAATAAGGTTTTCTACTTACTGATATTTGGGAAGGAGAGATTAGCATAAGTATTTCTATCTGTAGAAATAGTTCTTATTTGCTCCACCGTGGGCAAACCAGTGTTTTGCCCTTTTTCACGACCTTCAGAAAATATTCTCTTTATGCCACTGTATAAATCTGTAGTTATTTCACCTACTGTGTGTGCAGTCCTTCCCCAAAAAGGCTAAAACAGAACAAGAAAAGTTATACACAAGCTGATAATGGTGACCCTAGGTATGGAAGAATTTATAAGAGAGATGTAAGAGAGAGGGGCCAGAGTAGGACAAGAGAGATTGCAGAGGAAGAGGGTACTCCATGTCAGAAATAGCATGGTGAAAGGGAATACAGAAAAATTGATGACCATGATTCATATTGTAAGTGAAGAGATCAAGTAGAGATTTAAAAGATCCAAAGAAATGTTCTTTTGTTTGATGCAAATTTAAATCAGGGAACTCACTGCCACAGGATATTGTGAAGGCCAAGACTCTAACAAACGCATAAACGCATAAAAAAGTCTAATAGGTTCTCGAAGTGAAGAACCATGGCGTCTATTAACCACAGTGATGTACCTACTGCCTGGAAGTAGTGATGTACCTTTCTGCTCAGGAAATCTCCTAACCATGAGATGCAAGACAAGGAAAAGGTTCGAAAACCGTTATCACCCTGTCCATTCCCTGCTCACGGATCTTTTTTCATAAATCCCTGTCTAGTTATTTTCAGAAGAGAAATCATAGATTACATGGATATTTATTCTGATGGATAGCAAATCTTATGTTCTTATATTCTCAAAACTAGAACTTTTTTGATAGAAAAATAGAAGACTTTTCTATCAAGATAGGGTGTAGCGCTTGGTACTCAGTATCCCACAGGTAGCCAAAGTAATCCTCTAGAGCCTCAGGATACTCCTACTACAGTAGAGATCAGTAAAGAATTCCTGTAATATTTGCCCTTTTTACCCCATCTGACACTTTTTTAAACTAGCTCTGACCCGTACTTGCAGAGCCAGTGGACTCCTACATGTTTAGAATGAATTTGCCTCACAGCAGATATTATCTAGGAATCAGTGATCTTAACTCTGTATCTGAATAAGCATTCCGTATATATATATATTATTGTATCATAATATAAATATACAATATTTATATACACACACACATGTTTCTGTTGAACCATACAAGTCACTATCCCAAGGTAAGATGATGGCAGTTGAAACCAAAATATACATTCAGGCTTTAGAGTTTTCCTTGCATAATGTATAGCCTGGATACAATTTGTCCAAAACTCCCATTTATGCTCAGACTATTCCTATCAAAAAGCCAAACTTTAAAGTTTGTCAAAAAACATTTGTTCTGCTGTGTATCTAATACGACATAGCCTATCACATTGCACTCATGCTTGTAAGCTAAGCAGGGCTGCAGCACAGGTCAGAGTGCTAGGCTGTTACTGGCCAGGCTGCTCACACACTCTGTGGCCCACCATCATCCTCAGATAATGCACAGGTTCAGGAGGTTGCCTTTCAGGAGCAGTGTCTGCCATGTGGGCACCCTGTTTCGGGACAAGGTTCAGACACATGGACATGACATCCACTTTGCGTTCAGAGACCAAGAAAGGCCTACTATACTTAACTGTTCAGGCACAGCCTCTGACTACTGTAAAGAGGTATCATTCCAGGTGTTAATTACTTGAAAAATATTTATGTTTCTTTAATTTTTACAATTATATGCTGACACCATACAGATAGCCTTCAGAAAATTCCTTGGTTTGTGTAGGCTGAATATCATAGGTGTTTGTGGCGGTTTCTCCCAACTTTAACATCTGTTAGTCTCTGGTGCTCCTAACTGGCTTCTTTTTTACTGGCGGGGTCTTCTGGCTCCTTAAAGCGTCATTGGCACAAGGGAGAGAGAGCCATGTGGAACATTTCTGGGCAGTGCAAGCATATGGTATGGTGCAAGCTGCAGAATACAGTACTGGTGTTCTTCCTGATGTTGGGCTTTTAGTCGGATGTGGCTGTTTAACGCTGGTGTGTAAGTTCTTTGGAGAACCGCGATGAAGCTTTTTCCAAAAACTGATGGCCCCACACCTTGCTCAATCCACTGTGAAAGAACATACTTTTGGCTTTGAGATATTTGGGTTAAGCATGCAAGTTCTTTCATTTTCAAAAGGAACCTAGAGTAGATCCAAACTGACTCTGGCTGCAAATATGCAATGATTTTCAGGCACACCTTGATGCTTTCTGAGACAGAAGTCTTCCTGAGGGTTTTCTTCTTGCTCAAGGTCAGATAACTTTCACAGTACTCACACCATTACAAGATTTACTATTGGTTATAAAAATAGCTGTGAAATATAAGTTTATTCTTGATGCCTGGAAGTGGACTTGATGTTGTAACAGGTCTATAAATAATAAAAGTAAATATCCATGCATGAATACTTTGAGGCATAATGCATGTACTAAACATGAGGTATATGTACCATCAAGTATTTCAGAAATACCTAATATGTTCTGAAATATATATTCTGCTTTTTTCTTTCACCCCATAAACTGAGCAAATGTCTCTGGAGCCTTGTGTCTGAACTCGGGGTTTAGTCATGTGCTACCATATCTTCTGCATGGGGAAACACAAAGGCTTTCATTGCATAAGCCACCTGATCTGTGGTTGTATAGCCACGGACAACAGCGTTTGTGGCTGGTTTACCATTACCTTCTTGTTTCTTTTCTTTCCCCCCATGAAGATTTGTGAGGGACAAACACAGGCTCCTCTAGATTATTTAACATGTCATCCAGGAAAGTTGAGCCGGTATGGAAAAGGAAGATGGTACAAAACCACACTGAGCAAAAGTTTGGCCAAGCTTAGTTTTCCCATGGATTAAGGAGGGATCAGCCAAGCTAACCAAAGCTGTCAATGTAGCACATGATGAGAAAGGATGCAGATGAAGGGAATGAACCCTCAAATGACAGCTGGGTTCGCTTTTGTCTTTCAGCAACAAAATTTAGAGAAATGCTAGATGCACATGAAGGTCTCAGGAGAGAAGACATTTTGGAGACATGCTTATCTTGGAAGGTTGTGAATGTCATTTTGGTTAGAAAATTACACAGTGATGAACTCCCTTTAATACAGAAACATTCTTACTACATTTTTTCTTTGTCTGTGGTGATCTCAAGTACACAATAGTTACTCCCTTGTGGCATAAATCTGTAATGTGTATTACCTGGGTTTGGCTGACAAAAATGTTTCAGCAAATATTTCATCCCGTTCCTGCACTGTTTGTCTTGGGTTTGAGCATTGAATTCATAGTCCGTGTTGAATGACCAGCCTTGTGCTTACTTCATCCACAGGTAAAGAGAAATTTCAAGGTGGGACTTAAGCAGAGAAGCAGTTCTTTGTGGAGTAGCTACATATTTCTGCACATGTTTGGAGGAAGGCCCCTTTTCAGCCGAAATAGAACAGATATCTGATGGTATCTGGCTGCACATCCATGTAGATCTCAAGGATCTACATGTAGAGTCATGTTCTGCAAGGGCACCATCATAGTTTGGGGGCTTCAGTCTCATTCTCAAGGGTGCTGATTGTGCTTAGTGCCCATTCCTGAAAAATAAAATTGCTATGTTCTGCCCCAGAAAAGGTCACCACTTTATGCTCCTGATAACATGATGAACATGAAGGAAGAAGGACCTCTTAACTGTTCAGAGAAGATACACCGCATAAAGCTTTATTTTTACTTTCTTCAAAGAACCAATTTGAGCCAAATTCTCCAGCACTTCTTCAGATTCATCATATTTGACTCTCATGACATCTAGGCAGTCAAAACTCCTATTCAGACTGACTAAGTCAGTTCCTCTCTATCTTGTGAAGCTTGAGTGCTTCTCTCTGTCTTTTTGGAACTTATGGAACTTCACCTAGTGTTATACAATGTTTTGTTTCTGAAAGCCTGTCTGAACAGCCACTTCAACACAGGAAGTATCTGATAACACAGGATCTGAAAATCAACCTGAATACAGTTTTAATTCAAAATATCTGGTAATCACAGCAGATGATAGTCATTAATTATGAGCCATGAGTCCAATGAGGACTAAGCTCTAAAGGAAGTGTGCATGATTGTCTAGGCTAGTGCAGATGCTACTGCAGTTATGTTGCAATTCCATGGATTTTATCCTTTTTTTTTTTCAGGAACTGCAAGTCTTCCCATGAAAAGGTGTGTGGAACCACTGACAACACGGTTAAGTATTTACTAGCAGGTGTATTGGAAATAAAAAAAAAAATTTCATATATTCTGGAAAAGTAAACATAATCTAATAAAATTTCTCTGTTTTATGCAACCTTGCTCCCAAAGATCTCCAAACCCTTTGCAGACATGATTTCAGTGTCACTACATCTCCAATTCATCATCTAATGGAAGGGGAATGAACAGTTAAGCAAGTACGCTGCCTTCTCTGAAGCACAAAACACCTGTAACACAAAGAAACAAGAACTATAAAAGTTCAGTGCCTTTGAAGATAAGCCCATTCTTAGATGATATGACTAATATCATCAAGGCCAGTTAAGTATGTAAGCATGTGTTTAAATTTAAGCTCTGAATAGCTGTAACAGCCCAGGTTCTCAAGGTACTGTACCATCTAACTCCCGTCAGAGGCAAGGCAGCCTAGCTTCTGGGAATCTGCTGTTGTCCAAAATATGACAACACTCAGTGCGTCAAGATAAGCACAGCCTCAGACATCTCCTCTTGCATTAATAGCTGGATCAAACTGTTTAGTAGCTAGGACACTAGATGGTTATCTCATTTGCAGTAGGCCACATCATATGTGATCCATGGCCAGATAACACTACAGCCTTTGTAAAGGCCTTAGAGTTAGTCACACAGTTGTCAGCAGCTAGGAACAGCAGCTGCAAGATCACAACTGTGCACGATAGTCCTGCCTCATAGACTGTTTTGGTCATTTGGCCCAAACCCATCAACATCCAGGGATGTGGTGGAGTCACCATCCCTCGAAGTGTTCAATAAACATGTAGATGTGGCACTTCAGGACATGGTTTAGTGGGCCTGGTGGTGTTGAGTTGATGGTTGGACTTGATGATCTTAGAGGTCTGTTCCAACCTTAATGATTCTGTGATTCAGAAAACACAAACTATACATGGAAGGAGAAGAGAAGGAAGACAAGTTTCTTTACATGTTGCTCCAGGGCATTAGAAAGTCTCTTGTGCCTCCTCTTCCCCTTCAAAAAGTGGTAAACTGAGCCAGCTCATGGAGACCTATTACAACCAAGGAAAACTTCTGGAGCTCCTCAACATAAAATATACAGAAAACCCCAGAAGTCTGCAATGTTATTTCAGAGATTGGAAATAATGTTCCTGTGATGGCACAGGTATAGGAATAAAATGTTCTGTGTATATTTTATGTTGCTGTATATTTTGAGAGAGATTTGAGGTCACCTTCAAAGGGGGAATTTCTCTTATGAGTTAGGCTTGAATGATTTTACTTAATATTAATAAATAAAAAATGAGAGAGAAGCTTGTTTCTCCAAAATCCAAGTTGTAAAATATATTTGTTTGGGTTTTCAAAATTTTGTTTATTGCTCTTTTGGTATTTTATGTTCTTAGACGACTACAAGGATTTAAAGAGAATTTCTAGTTTTGGTTCAATAACATTTTAAAGAAGAGCTTTAGCAATCACAGTGCCAATTCAAACTTACTTCCTACTAAAGAGCAAACCCAAGGAATGCTTAACTTTTCTGGTTTAAATTCTTCATTAAAAAGTAAAAGTTTAAATTGGCAGGAAAACTGCTGTTTAAGCTGCTAGTACACCAACATCAGAGAAAGCTGAGTTTTAGCCCTTGGTACTCTGCCAGGTAAAGAAAGAAAAAAAGATGTAGTGAGATAAGTTTTATTTAGCCTTTGTTGCATTAATGGATTTAATGTAAATAAATAAAAGTTTACTAAATATCTCTTGAGGCCATAACCAACAGACTTTCAAAATCTTTCAATATTGCACTAGGCAGCGAGTCCAAAAAATGATGACATATAACTGCAAAGCACAATCTTATTTGGTCATATGATTGGCATAAGTTTCTGAAGAAATAGCCCTTATAACTTACTTAAACCTCTGCTTATGAGTAATAGGTCTTTTTACTCATGAGTGAAATAATTATGTACAGTATTACACCACTTAGCTCTCTTAAAAGTTATAGCATCAGGGTCCTGATGTTGTAGTTTGGCATCTCAACTGTAAGAACTGAGTTTTCACATTTAATATCTCAGTCAATCTGGATCCTATCCACCTAAAACTTGGCAGGGAGGTTTGTCTGCCCAGATGATTTTTTTAATAGTTTAAAATTAGTTAGGCCTTTTTCAGATGTAGAATAGCCAAGAATTAGTTTGGAGCTAGTTATAGATTTTTTTTTAACTGATTTTTTTTTTTAATTATAAAATGATTGTGTCAGAAAAAAAAGGACAATTTGCTGCTTGTCACCAACTTTTGTAGACTCCGGATTTTGAACAGAAAAAAGTGCTTTAAAACACCCCAAAGACAAACCATGAAAATCAAATATTGGGCCCTGGGGCAAGTGAATTCTCCAGCAGACCTTGCCAGTTCCACTTTACCTAGGCAACCAGAGTTGTCAAAAGAAAACAACAGAATTTTTAAAATGACATTCTCCTCTTGCACCACAGCGTGTCAGTCTTGCTTTTCGCTGTGCCTGTGTAGGTGACATCTATGGGGAGAGACAGCCACTCACAAACTGGTGTGGCCAATGAGCCACTATCAACCATCAAAATTTCTCATGAGTCACTGTTCACAACCATCATCAATCTTTTAAATAAAGACCCTCTGTAAACCCATCTAACTCTGGGGACCTAATAAGCTGGCTTCATGGTCTAGCACTATACCTGAAACCAGACCCTGGGAGTCAAGAAGAGCAAGTTTTGCTATGGGCCATCTTGGCCATAAAAAAATTGGCTCTAAGTCAGCTGTTCCTGTGCCTGAATAGTAGAATGAGCCAACCTGAAATATTTTAGAAGATCACCAATCCCTAGAGTGTCTGACAGCTTGCCAGTAGAATTTTTTTTAAAAAAAAAAGTTCTTCTGTTTTTGCTCAGCAGGTAAATCATGCAGATTTAGAACATAGGCATTTTTAATAGACCAGATTAAGGAGACGATCCTAATCCAACTGAAGCCTATAATAGTACTTCTAGCACATCACTGATTCTTTGATTCACTGTCTGAACTGAAAAATTGAGCGAAAATTTATTACTTTGATCCAAAACCGAAACAATATAAGTTTCAATGGCTGCTGCAGGTTTTAAAAAAAATACGAAATTGAATCTAAACCATGAAATATTCCATTTTGTCTAGAGAATTTTTGAAGTTTGCTTTATCAAACAAAAGTATATTTGAGTGTGAAATGTCATTTCAAAATGAACAAATCAAAACACTGCGGTTAAAACATGTCTAAACAAATGTTTTGACTGGAAAAACATCTTTTTTTTTTCCACCTCCAAACAAACAGTAAAGTTCTAACATGATTTCACAAGTTCTTTTCATTGACTCATATCTACATTTTTTTATGATTAAAAAATACCAAAACCCAAACCATAATTTATTTCTGCTTTCATGGATTTCTGGGCTTTTCCATGGATTTTGTGGCTAGGCACTAGCAAAGAGCACCTTTTTAAAGAGTCCATTACACTAGCAATTCATTGTCCCAAATGTGTAACAATATTCTCCCCTTACATATGTTCATACTGTCTAAAAACATATGCTCATTCTCTCTTTCTTTCTTGTACTGTATTTTACTCTGAGGTACTCATGTTAAAATCCACTTGACTAGAAGAAAACAAGTTGAATGATCTGTCCACCAGTCTGTCATCAAGGTTTCTTACTAAAGGGTCATATTTCTTATTAGTTAAAAAAAAATATATATTTATCATTAAGCAGAGATAAGCTGGGGCAGCCTCTGGGCTGTCACTATGGTGTTACCATGTTGCTGTTGCAGCTTTCCATACGAACAGAATTAAAGCCAGTACTGAAGTCTTACGCCCAAGTCAGCATTGCTACAACAATATCAACGTCATAATCTTTTTCCATATGCACGATGCCTACGCAATGTATTTAGTGACACCGTTGCAGACTTCAATGTTGGAGTCCCTTTTACTTTCCTATATTGGGTTTAAAAGCCTTCTATTAGGAAAAGAAGATCCCAACTGGAAGGAGATTATAATGCAATCATCCGGTTCAGAACATTATGCCATGATTTTAGCAGCATGCTAGAAACTCCCTCTGCTCCTGGGCTTAATGAAATTTGAACTTATTATATGGTTCAGCACAGTTTTTGGAAGACAACCAATAAGTACGGGAGGTTTGCAGTTGAGACCAGGGGCTTGTTTGCCAGGATTTGACTCTCTCGAGGAAAGCTAGCTGCAGGGCCAGATCTTTTCTTTTCATTGGATATAAAACAGCTATGCTCATAGCAGTATTTACTGGTGATGGCAGCCTGTGATAGAGCTGTATCTTTCCAGCAATACTTTAACCAGAGAATATCCAGTAATGACTGCAGCTGTATACCCACTCAATGGTGCTTTGCCACTATATAATACAGTATTCAAGAAGGGGCACTTGACTGCAGCAGTGCATTTAAATGTGGAAATCCACCTATTGAGTAAAAATCGTATACTACACCTTCCTAGGTGTTACTTTATGTGAAATTATAATATGAAGATATCCTGGAATGAAAAAAAGAAAAGATGTGTACCTGCACACAACTGCTTGTTCTATTTTTCAGGCTAACAGCTTAGCTGTAACATTTATGCATTAGCTAAATAACATCTCAAGGGGAGCTGGAGATAGAACCTTGATGTCTCCTGATTGTACGTGTGTGAGTTTGTGCTCTCAAAGGATGGTCCTTAAAAAACTCCCTGCTGGAAGCTATTGTGCATATTGTAAAAGGACCGTTGCTAAGTGCCAATTGAGCTAGTACTGTATACTTGCCATTTTAAAAGAAGATTTCATACCACTTGATTATGTTAAATAGAAATGTTTGAAATTTAAACTGAATTACATCAAAATGGCACAGTTGTTACATGTCTAAAGAGCTGCTGCTACTCTCTCTCATGACTAATGTCAATCCCTTCTGGTAGACGGTTTTATGTGAAGCTGTGACAGTGTATTACAGGCGAAGTTTAGAGAGCCTTGATATAAAGAAGTTATAAATAAATAGTACCGTAAGATCAGACCTGTGTTTGTATTAACAAGCAAGAACTCCTTTACAGTAAAGTACTGTCTTTATCAAAAAGAGATACCATTTTTTAAGGTCAGAACTTCATCTTTAGCCTTTAGGTTGCGCTAAGGTGTTAGAGGTTCTTCTGTGCAGATGATGACTAACTCCAGAGAATATATTCAGCAGAAATAATGCAGAAATTACCTCAAGACCAACTTATTAAGAACAAAAAGAAATAATGATAAGAATAACTAGTCAGCATGAAAGTGCAACTGGAACCAGAAATCTAAGATGATTATCAGGTAGCTGGAAGAGAAGAAGTGAATGATATAACACAAACAATTGGAAAATTTATTAAAAAAAAAAAGGGAAAAGAGATGGATGCCTGCTCTACATGTACAAATCTGGTATTTTTATGATCAATAACTGATGACATTACAGGCAGAGATGGGCAAAAATAATAAATTACTTTTAAAAAGCTATTTCAGGATTGATGAATTTGAGAGAAATTTGATAAGTAGTTCTGAGGGAGGAAACAAAGGAAAAACTCAGATACAGTTAAGCTAATTTTACCATTTCCAAAATATATTCTTCTAAGTTTTCATTTTAATTTTCTTTTTAAAGAGACAAAAATCAGATAAATTAAATAGTTTAAAAAAAAAATATATATATATATATTTCAATAGATACCAGACAAATCTGAGGGCAAGGTATTGTCTGGGTTTTTTCCGAGGACTTTGTATTTCAGGTGGTCTGAAAATTCTAAAATGCAATTTTTCATTTAGGGAGTAAAGAGAACAAGAAATCATTTAAACAGCTCAGATAACACTCCAGGTGCACCAAATATGCTGTTACCCATTCTAGAATATTATTTTATCTTACACTGTGATGAAATATTCAGCTGACCACTTCCCCACCCACTCCCACCATAATCAGTCTGATTCCACCCTTGGAAGGCAACAGATAATTTCCCTAACAAAGGACCAGTGGTACTTTCATGCATTTTCACTCAGTCTCCTGTGATGTCACCAGAATAGGATGGTTAATGGGTTGTGATGGAAAGGATAACCTGCAAAAGGTCCTCACAAAAACACGACTTGAAATTTATCCCTTACTTGGCTCCTGTTAAAGCACAAAAATATGTCCTTTGAGTTAAATGTTGCTTTTCACTGGAGTCTAGTGTGATCAGTTCACCCATGGGGTGAAGAAAGAAGCACGTCAAGTTTCTGAGATGATAGCACTGGAGCTGTTGAGGTGGTGATGCAGCAGGCCCAGTTAGAATAACTAATCGGTTACTCCTGATACCTTACTCTGTAGCAGGATCCTTCTTATTCAAGCTGCCGCTGTAACTGCCGTTCTGGAGCTCTCACACGAACTCTTGCACGAACAACAAACGCCAAGGCACTCTGAGGCACCGGTTCCATGCTGGATGCGGTGGATGACACCTGGCATAAGAACTGACATCCCAGCCTCGGAGTAACACCCACCTTCTTCTGGTTTTGTGTTTAACAGAAGCAATCTTGCCATACCAGGGACAAATATAAATATGCAGGATCTAGCTTTTTATAGCTTAACTCTTGGTTTCTGTTAGTGTACCAATTATTCAAGAAAGTATTACTTTCTTCGACATTATTTGGGTCATTCCTAGGCTGTTCTTTTTGGTTTTAGTTTTCTGTAATTTACTCATTCAGTTCTCTTCTATTTCATATTTGATTGACGATGTTGCTGATTTAATAAGTAAGCAATTTTTTTTTTCTTAGAAACTCAGGTCCTTCATTTTTAAACTCCTTCGAAGTTTTATATTCTCCAGTTTTCGAACCATCCTCTTTTGAAAACTTGATCCCTCATTGCTTATTGTTGGATTTTATTTTAAACTGAACAAGAAAAAAATAGCTTCCTGCAGTTTTCATTCTCATGTTACTATAAGTTAAAAAAAGAGTGATCGTTATGGTTATATTTGTGTCCAAGAAAAATCATCTGCAATATATTTACTAGTTTTGTTAGCAAAGGACAGTTATGCAATTATAACTGCAAAAAAAAGCTCTTCCAGGGATGGAGTTATAGATACCCCCAAAACTAATGCCCTTGACTAACAGGGTTTGCAAAGTACTCAGTCTTAGCTTCCACTACTACAACCTCCTTTGCACCTATATTAATGTTTACAGTGTAAATGCTTCGTTTCAGTAAAGAAGCGTACAGTGTACAAGTATGGACGGATGAATCATCATGTAAGTGAATGAGAGTACTGGAAGCTGAGGATTATGTAGTACATGTGATGTACCTACTATTACAACACTCATTTGTTTGCTGAAATATTTTAAAATGTGTAGATTTAAAATAATAAAGAAAATCAGATTTTTACATTTTGCTTTGAATTTTTATGCTGAACTTTATTGAAACATACTTTTTTAAATCATTCATTTTAGTATCCATTTTTATCAAATTATAATCTTTTACCACTTAATAATAGAGGAGCAGAAGCTTTTTAAGCACATAACAACTGTGACAATTTGATGGAATTCAGTTTGAGTAATAATTTTATCAAATAATATATTTCTTTTTAAAAAATACCATTTATTAAAACATTATCCACAATTTAGGCAGAATGGTAAAGCAAATGTCATTTTTAAACACACGACCCACCTTTGCTGAAAGCACAGCACAATCACAACATGTTATAGGAAGTGTTGGCATGCTTTGGAACACAGGATGATTCCATCAGTAGATTATTAAGCTTACAGATGAGAGCCCAGAATTTCTGAGCTAAGTACTACTTATTCACTTCTCCCTGTGCATCTCCATTGATTTTAATGAGTTTTCATGTGTTTAACTGAAGACAGGATATGATTCTTAGCACCTGGTGCATGAATACGCAATTGTCTGACATAGACTAAAGGTTTTGTAGGTTCTCAAAAAGTAAATTTTGCTCTCTTTGAACATCTTCAGTTCTGGTGCCCCAAGGAAAGGATCTGGCAGGCACTAACATAAAAGCAACCTCAGCATAGATACTTTTAGGAAAGATCAGGGCAAATAATCAAAGGCATTCCTTTGGCAATCGCAAACCTTCAGGTCAAGGATAGAAATAAGATTCCTTAAACTGAAGCTGTTCTGTGGAACTGAGACCCAGGAAGAAGATGGAAAACATACTGAAATACAATAAACTATCTAATATAATAAGTACCAGGGACTGAAAGAGAATGTAAAGGTCCATGTACATAATTTCAGAAATGGAAACTGTCACTCTCAGTGAGAAAGCCAGAAATATTTTTTCTCACACTTCAGCACACCCACAAAATGCCAAAGAAGAGTTTCTTCCAAGACACCTGGACTGTCTTGGTCAAGCACCAAGCTTATGACATTTCTTCCTTTACAGCTATTTTTATCGCTATCGCAGAACCACAGTCACAGAATCACTAAGGTTGGAAAGGA
>NW_010538322.1:0-15072 GCF_000687285.1 Phaethon lepturus
CTGAGAGGAGTTTCCCAGGGCGTCCTATTGACTAACTCATTACATGTTATTAAATCAAGTGGAACCCTTGTGATTCTTGGAAAAAAGTTTTTAAATATCTTGCCTGCAGAACTTGGTTCGGATTTTAGCAGAACAAATATTAAGTAAACACACTTGCTGTCCAAGAAACTAACCAGTCCTTGCTATGATCTGCAACATTCCTCAAGACATTTTTCATGTGTTTTGGTTTTTGGTGCTTTCAAATGGAAGGAGTCTCTTCAAGCAAATTGATTCTGTGTTGGTAAGATGGCAGTCCATGCTGAGAAAGAAGGAGAAGCAATCATATTTCCTGGAAAGTTTAGAAGTGACAGATTATCCATTCTTACTTCTCTAGTTAAACTTATACTGACATATTGTTACCTATTAATTAGAGACTTTTCCCTCTTGTACTTATAGACACTTGAACTAAATTTTACCACCACTATCTTGTCTCTCGTGTCTTATTTAGCCTTGGATTTTTTTGTACTTTATGATCCCATTTAGAAAAACATCCTGTATAAGGAGGCTAGTACTGTTATAGCCAGTGACACTATGCATAAGCAGGAGCTTCAGTTGCTGGACTCTCTTTCTAAGTGCTGTATAAATGCAAAGACTAGTGCTTACTCAGGGTTTAAAAATACCTGCTCCATCTCAAGAAATGCAATCTTTTTTGAATTGCCAACAGATTGCATGCTTCCACGATTTTGCATAGAATTGCGTGTGTCTAGATAGTTTGTTAAACTTGGTGGGACTAATTCTGTATGAACTTAAAGCCTTTGCAAAATATTTCCAGTTTTTGAATTATCCTTTGGTGTTTTTTATTTTAAATGTCTGAAAATGTAGTTACCAGGCTTGGTGTTAATGTGTATTTGTGAAATAGCTAGTAAATCTGATGGCATGAATTCATTCCTTGAGCAGGGTTAATCAAAGAAAATAATTTGTCTTTACAAAGTGTAGGACATAGATATTTTTGTATGTCAGTTTTTATTTTGTGGTGGTGCTGAAAGGCCACATCATGACTGAGTTTTGTTATGCTGGCTGCTGTAAGAATACATGTGGTTCTTCACCCTCAAAAAGCAAATGTTTTGGGCCTGGAGACCATTATCCTTCCCTAAATAAATAAATGAAAGTTTAAAAAAAATCCCCAAACTGTTTGTAGAGTATTTTTCTGTAATTTTTAGGTCCTAAGAATTGGCAGGGTATGTGGGGAGTGGACAGAGTTGACTAGTACTTTTTTTTTTTTTGTCTGGAGCCTAAAATATCAATAGTTCAACTTCTAGCTGAAACCAAGTATTACTACTTTCTTGTTTGCTGATATGAATTTATCACCCGTTTCATTCTCATGTATTGCAACCTACTGGCCTGTTAAATGCATCTAATTGTATGTCCTCTTCCCTGTCAATCTGTCAACCTTTCTTTATACTTTAAAATTGGAGAAAATATGTTTCAAAGCTGTGATAATGTTCAGTAATTGTTCTACATAAATCATCGTTTTTACCTTTGCCTTTAGAACAGAAGGGAATGGCTGTAATTGTACTTTTCAGTCCGATTAGTGCTTTTTCCTTATATCAGAAATATTACCAACTAGCCACACTAGTAATTCACATACAAGCGGTAGTGTGTTAATGCAGTTTTTGAGGTGTGCTGATGCTGTGTAATCTGTATACTTAGGTAATTCTCTGTATACAATACAGTATAATGCATACTCGTCTCCCCCTCGTGTCTCCCTTCAAAGCTGTTAGGAAAGTAGTTTTGCACCTTGACCAAAACTCAAAAACAACCATCTGCTTTTTATATGGCAGCAGCGCCTAGCAGGGTTTGGGCATATCTGTCTCAGTAAGATATCACAAGAGCATCTCCTTGCAATTTCATAGAATGGAATCATAGAGTAGTTTGGGTTGGAAGGGAACTTTAAAGTCCAACTCCCCTGCAATGAGCAGGGACATCTTCAAACTTGATCAGGTTGCTCAGAGCCCCGCTCAACTTGACCTTGAATGTTTCCAGGGATGGGGCATCTACCACCTCCCTTGGCAACCTGTGCCAGTGTTTCACCACCCTCATTGTCAAAAATTTCTTCCTTATGTCTAGAGTAAATCGACCCTCTTTTAGTTCAAAACCATTAGCCCTTGTCCTATGGCAACAGGCCCTGCTAAAAAGTCTGTTCCCATCTTTCTTATAAGCCCAAATTTGTTCACTCTTCCCTCAGACAAGCTGCCAGGACAGTGACTTGTTACTTGGTAGTGAGGTATTGAGCTTCCTATCTCAACTAGAATGCCAAATACTGTACAAAGTTCCACAAACATGGAAATGCAGCTAGTTTTGTTGCAAACAAGTATTCTTTAGTAAAATTTTACTTTCTAAAACACAAAAGCAATATAGTTTGTTATTAAAAGCAAACTTAAATATTTAGTAGAATCAATTATTCAGCTTTATTAATCAGAAAAATAGTAAATTTTTCTTGACAAAACTATAAAATAAAGATATTTAAGGTGGACATTTTGCTGGTGGAGATACTCAGTCAGTTTGGGGATCTGCCTGATCTCTCGTTTTTGGCTTTACAAGTCCTCTCTCTTGCTGCTTCCTACCTGTATCTTTCAGCCATGTCCCTTTCATGATTGTGTGGTTGATGCATGTGCACCATCATGTGATTGAACTTCTGCCACTTACATGCTTGCAGGAAAATTTGTGGAGAGGTCTAAATTTAACTCTTCTTGTGGATAATTAAGAGTAAAATTCTTGCAGTACCCTGTACTTTAAGAGCTAGTATGTAAGGTCAAATAGGGACAGGCTCTCTATGTAATCTAGCATAGACCAGCAGCTATTAATGAATGCGTGGGGTAGGCATGTAAACAACATCTTGAACTGTAGAATTTGAAAGGTTTTCAGTGTATTTTTTAAAATACTGGTGTTTAAAAATGCCTTTCAGATAGGTCTAAGAGCAAGGTTATCAAAGCTTCTAAAGTCAATTTCTTTCTTTCTATATATCCTGCTGCTGTTCATTTCTCTGTTGTTACCACTTAAAGAGCATTTTTATCATTTACAGTAAAGTGTCCACAGAAAACAAAAATTACCATGAAATCCTAATAAATTAACAAAGGAAATAAAAATATTATGTTCTCTTTCAGTTGTATTAATAAACTTAATTTTAATTAAGTTGTATTAATATCTGGAGTTATTTGTAACAGCAAGTAATAAATGTTTAAATAATACCATTATTTAGAAGATGAGTTTTTTTTTTCTGTTTAGTTAGCGTGGCAGAGTTCATGTATTGCCACACAGCGTAGATAAACTGTTACTGTATTTCATGCTTCAGAACAGAGGGACATCACTGAATTAATATAAGGCAAATTTCTTTTGTAATTCAGGTTGTGTTGTTGGGTAATCATATTTTTATAAAACATTTTAACTTTTTTTTAATGTTTGGAATGTTTCAGTAATTTTTTTTAGTATTATTACTAGCAATGCTGTACCATATTAAATCACTTCTTCATCCATGAAAGAAAGGTGTAAACTTGAATACAAATCCAAAATGGAGATCCTTATCAGAGCAAAATTAGAGGAAAAAAATAAAACTACAGTACTGAAGCAGAGGTTCCCAAACTTACTCCACTGAAGTTCGGTCACTGGTATTGATGATTAAAGGACCGTTGGTGCCAGTGGTGCTAACTTCTCTGGTTTTATAGGTGTGTCTCAGAGCAGGACCTATATCCTATGTACATCAACCTGTGAAACACCCCTGAAACCAGGAGCCAACTCTGTGCTTCCTGCCTTGCTTGCTGGTTTGTCACCCCTTACTTCACTCCAACCTGTTCTCATATACCAAAATCTACTCATGTACAGCAGGCCCACTTCCAAAACTACCCTCAAAACAGTACCTGCTTAAAAGATGTTTAAAGTGAAATGGAAGTATAGTACTGAATACAGGGGTAGCTGGGAAGTACTATAGTGTGCCATGCTTAGGAATAATGTATGGCAAGCAACTGGTCCCACAAACCCGTCTGCAGAGAAGTAATCCTATCAAAGGCAGTTGAGTGCATTTGATTAAGGATTACATGTGATTAATGGTCAGCAAGGTTAAGAGTGCGACCTGGATCATTAATGAGTATTCATATATTAATACTCCTTTGAGCAGGAGGTTGACCTAGATGACCTCTGAGGTCTGTTCCAACTAGAATGATTGTATTATTATCACACTCGTATTATGCAAATAGATATTTCATTTATTAAAAAAGTGTATTAATTGAATAAGCTAAGCTCTAGCAAATTGTTACAATTATTTTGCCTGTTGCATCATGTTGTAGCATGGAGTTGCAAATTTGACCCAAGTTTACGATTTAAAACGCTAAGAGAAATACACCCATGCCTTTTTGGCTATTAATTAATGGAATTCCTTGTATGCAGTTTTATATCATATTGAGTTCCTTGTATAGTAAGCATACAGTTGACTTGGTTCCACTTCTGGAACTAGTCCAGAGTAGAGTGCCTGAATATTGGATGCTTTTATGTGCAGCTGAGCTGTGTGAATGGACTTCAGCTTACTCTGCCTATTTCAGGTACTGCTAGCACTGAGACTATGGTAACAAAGCCATCAGTGCAAGTTAGCAGCCTAAGAAAGGCTGGAGGCCCTAAAAACTTTCCAAAGCAAGGACTCAGAATGTGAGAGGCCATTCTTATATTAAAAAGAAGCCCAAACCTACCACCACCCCCAAAAAAACCAACAAAAACCTCCACTGTTAGAATATGCTGTGCAGATTCCAAACATATATAGGTGTTGAGACACAACTGGTTGACTTTAATAAGCAGTACATGTAAAGTGAATATTAAGATGAACTGTCTTTACCATTATTTAAGAAACTGTATTTTCATTTACAGTAGTATGATCCTTCTCATTAAGATGTGCGGGGAATTCATATGGCTTTCCTTCCTGTGTTTGGATAAAATCTGTACTTATTGATACCTCTTTAACTGTTCTCATTTAGTATTGTTAATTACTTACTTTTAAGCAGGAAGTTGGTGATGAGAGAGGAAATCTCAAAATTACTGGCTGTAAAAGGCCAATAACTTTCACATGTGTGTGACCAGAAATATTATTATGTAACATTTTAACCCTTCCAAATATGTGAATTAACAACAGTAATAATATATAGTTGTTGTCGTGTCTTATTGGTAGCAGCATATTTCAGGGAAATGCTTGCTTGTTTGTATGCTTTTATTTAAAAAGAAACGGAGGATGGTAACATAGTAAGTAATGTGTTAAGGACTTGAAAGGTCTCCTGGGCTTTCAGGGAGTATAGAAAGCAATTAAAAGGAATAAGAGGCACTAGGAAGGAGCGGAGTGATTTCTTTATGCTGTTCTTCACCTCAAAGGATGTCGTGTGCATTTTATTCTTTTTAAATAATGTTGATGGGACATTATCTGATTATCGGATTAGAGATTCAAAAGATTGAATGCTCGAATAAAGTGCTAAAGACCCCTAAGTCATGAGGGCTCGGTGTGATTCATTCATTCAGTGGTTCTAAAGGATGAAGTGGCTGATCTGCTAAGAAGAATGCATCTTGTTAGGATGAGATGCTGTGCCAGAAGACTGGAAGCTATCGAGTGTTGTACGTACTGTACTTTTAAACTGAACACGAGGAGCAGGTCTGGAATTGGCAGACCTAGGACACGTATTTTAATGCCAAGTAAGTAGATTTGAATACTAAATGGATAGTCAAGTACTTCTGTGAGCACAAGATCTAGCAGTGCCTAGTTTTCTATGTAGTTGTATCTTAAAGGTAAAGAAAAGCTGCAGCTGGGGTACTTATAAGGTGTGTCTCTTATGCATGTATGTGTTCCCTAATAAACATGGGCATATGCTGCAGCCTTTGCTTCAGTTTGGGCAGTTAGTGGGTCAGGCTTTTCTGTCCACCTTCCCAGTACTGGGAATTCTGAAATCTCTGAATTCTTATTAAACTGTAAATGACTTTTGTATCTTCCTCTTTGACAGATTGTTTCACAGAACCTGACAGAAAACTAGTAGTAGAATCAGTTAAAAATGGTCAGGCAGAACCTAGGCAGACACACTAAACAGCATTAATCTCCTCTGTCTTCAGTAGTCTAAACAGTGATCTAAATTGTTTCTGTTGTTAGTGGAAAAGAGAGACACGTACACACAGATATATTCATATACTCACATGCCGTGTGTAGCTCATCCTGCCGCCTTAAATTTACAACGTATGGCCTCTGGCAGGAAACTGTCTCTGGAACCCAAGCAAATTGGTGCAGTTGTGGGGATGGTGAACTGTGATGCAGAGATGGAAATGAAAGGTAACGCAGTCCAAGAATACCCTCTACTGCTTTCAGCAGCCAAGCTGTGATCTCCCTTGTAATTTACACTTAGGTGACAACAGTAGTTTCTGGGGTGCTGACATTTGTCGCTGCAATTAGCTACGTGCTCTTGTTTCCTCATTTTCCCTCCTATTGTATTAGGACAGTCATTTGTGTCGTCACGTAGTGACTTGGATCAGCAAATTCATCCTGACTTCAAGAGGAGCCTATGACAAGCAGCAATTTCTAGCCCAAGGTAGTTCCTTGACATGGTACAGTGAGTGGCTCCACCAGCAGATACATCTGCACAAATGAGGTTGTGGCACAAGGATGAGGATAAGCAGGAGGGTCATCTCTGAATTGGCACTCTTACCAAAATCCCTGTTCATCAAATCATGTCTCTACAATCTGTCTTAGAAGTGGTTAACCTTGTCCTCAAATAAGCATCCAAAGTAAAATACTATATACATTCTGTAAAATCAGAGAAAGTTGTGAGGAACTCGAGGGCAATCTTCTAAGGCTGGATACATTAGCATAACAATGGTAGATGTCATTTGGTATTTGCAGTTACAAAATAATTCACAGTGAAAAGGAATAACTTGAACTGCTTGAAGATAATTCTAAATTACAAGTAAATGTTCTGCAAAAATACATGTATCACTATAGATGCCATGGTGAAAACTTCATTGCAGTGTGCCCACTGTTAAAGAAACAGCCCTAAAATTTATTGAAATGGTGCTCCACAGGAACATTAAATGGAATTTCCTTACCTGGGCATTTCTGCTTAAATGAACTGTCCATCTGGTTTAAGTCAGTCATTTATACTTACTTTATCGGTCAGGGTATATACATATCCTCAGTGTGGTTTTAAATGCTACTGATAAATAACAAGTTCTTGAAAAATAAGTAGAGTCTTTTCCGTAAGTTTACGCAAAATAGAGCCTCTGTATTTCTTGCTTTCAGTGCAATTTCTTCAGATTATCTGTAAATTTTCAATAATGGCAATACATTCATTCTGCCATTTGGAGGAGCCTGTGCCACGGAATAATGATCTGAAGAAAGTTCACTTATTTGCAAGGAAGAGTTTTCATTTGGGAAATAGTACCGATGCAGCTAAGAGGTGCTTTGTCAAGTTCAGGTAAGTGCTTTTTCTTTGTTATTTTTTTAAATTATTCGTATTTGTTTTTTGGTAGGCTGGCATTTCATTTAAACTAGCATACATGCAGTGTCATGTCAGAGCCTTTGTGTTGGCCATCTGACACGTAAAGTATCTTGAAATGAAAAGGCACGTGCAGTAGCACGCATTCTTATGAGATGCGTGGAGGGAAATTGTCTGGAAAATTATTTTAGCATAATTTATTATCTCTGGCGTAGCTGTTGAGGATGGAGGCTATGATGATCATAATGACACAATTCCCTTTTGCTACAAGTTCTTTTTCAGAGTTTTCTTATGTGTTTCTTTATTTTCTGAATTCACTATTTTGCTAAGCCAGAGTTGTTGTTTGGATGTACATGTTAAAAAGTAAGTCTCAAATCATTCGGGGGAAATAAAAAGGAAGTCATGGTTAGGTTTTCACAACTTGGGATATCTTCAAGTTTTTGATTGAAAAAAATCAGCTTTTGAATTTTCTGCCAGTCAAAATTTTTTTCTAAAATGGATCCTTAAATCTTGGCATGGTAACACTGGATCACGATTTAATTTTAGACGGTTACTGTTGTGTTTATTTTTTGTAGACACTCAGTTACTTTTATAACATAATAATTACTTCACAGCAGAAGTTGACTTATAGTCGTATTGTGCATGGGAACTGTATGCAACGTGCATTCAATAAGAAGTGTTAGCAGTAGAATAATAAAACAATTATGAATATTTAAACAGGTACTTGAATTTCTTTTCCTGTGTTCTCATTGCAAACTGTGGGGGTTCTCTCACTGGCTATAGGTTTGGTGTTCCAACCAGCAGTCAAACAAGTGATAATTTGAAGAAAAAAATAAGAACCCAATTGCTTCTTACCAGAAAGGCAGAGTACGGCTGCTCAGCCTTTTCAGTGGTGCACACAAATCTAGAACCTTTTTATGATGCCTGTCTGCTTTGCTGCTAAATTACTCAATCACTTGCATACATAGCTGCATATATGATCGGAGAAGCCTTAACAATGCCATTTGTCTTGCTAAAAATCCTACAGAATGAAAAGTACTAGATTTTAAAAATTTAATACTATCATATCTTTTGGGTCCAGAAACAGAGGCTCCTGTTCTGCATGTTTTTGTGCACATGCTTAACTTTATATTAATGTTGTCCTCGTACAGTACTGATGCTTACGAACTTCAGTGACATAAAGCAATACTTTTTTAGTGTAAGCCTTTACTTTAGTCTCCTTATACAAAGAGAAATTGTGAAGATATTGTTTTAAATAAATGCTTTATAAATTTAATGGATTATTAAAAATTATAAACTAGTTAAGAAAAGCTTTTGATCTGTTAGCAAGGTACTCCAAACAGGGACAGAACCAGTGAAAATGAGGCTGTTGCTTCAGTGAAGTTTTAAAAGTTGAAATGCATTTAAATGAAATCATCACAAAAAAGAATTAATTCTGGAGATACTTCTTAATTTTTCTGGTTTTATTTTGCACTGTGAATGCAATGAGCAGTGTCCACCAGATACCAATTTCAAAATGCTTTTTTTATAAATGCTACAGAATTATGAAAACTGATGGCTTCATGCATCTGACTTTATTTTTAATACGTTTAAAGAACAATATTCTTAAGCTTAATAGGTTTCCCTGCTGGTGAGAATGGCTTCTGGCTGTACATGAAGTCAAACTGTTATTGAATGCAGTTCCACAGAAGCCAAAGTGGGACAAAAGTAAAATGTAAAGCAAGTTCATTATCATTCAATAATAATGCTTACGACATCTACAATATGGATACTGAGAGCAGCCAGTGTATTTTAATTCTGAATCTTTCAGCAGAACTATTATTGTTCCTAGCACAACCTCCTCTACATGGACAAAACTGGGTTTTCCTCAAAGAATAAACAGAGTCCTGTATCTGAAGAGTAAGAAGGTAAGGTATTTGAGATTATATTATTTCAGTGAGCAGTTAAAAGTAATTTCAATGACTTGTAATGCACACAAATATATAAAAATACTTGATTTATCATGCATCAAGAAGTCTCAAATGGTTTATATCAGTTTCTGTTTGGTTTTTTGCCTTTGTACCTCATGGGTGGAATTTGTGAAAGTATTCGGCTCTGCTTTCTAAATGTGTTTTCCCTGAAATCAATGAGCTGACCTGAGTGGGAATAAAGGTTGGTTTATCTTTAGTGAGACAAAGTTAAGTCATCACTAAGTGATTTTGAAATCCCATCCTTGAAATACTAGGTCTTTGACATTCAGTGGGATGAGAATCTCAGAACAGACTGACTACTGGGGACTCCCAAGCTACAGTTCAGGTAAATAACTTCTTTGGAGGAGGAACTTAAATGTTCCTTCTTCTTAAAATTATGATAATTAAGTACCAAAGGGTGCAACTTAAACTATAAATATTTTCCACTTAACATCTGCTTTTAAAATAGATATGCCTATATTTGTGAGAGGATTTGTTAGTTACAGTTGAGTATTATATAGTTATCTAACATTTCAGCAGTACTGTTCCTAAAGAGGACTTCTTTACTGGCACAGAACATGAATGTCTAGTTCTATTCCCAGCCACAATTTTATCTTATTTTCCAACATGTAGCTATGAGTATTTAGCTAGTTCAGCTACTGCAATTTCCATTTTGCAAAGACAGAGATGTCTTTTGGTACTGCATGCATAATTTAGAAGTAACAGCTTCTACACTGGAGTGTTAGGGGCTCTGTTCAGATCATGGGATTAACTTGGTTTGTTTCCTGTTCCAGCTGGTCCCCACTTTCTCCAGGGAAGGGGTAGCTCAGTTGTTTGTGTCACAACAGCCCAATGCAGTTTGTGACCTAGAGCCTTAAAGTCACCCAGAACTGGTGCTGCTTTGCTTCTACTTCTGCTCTTGGAAAGTAGAGTGATGCAGCAGGTACTGCTGCCTCAGTAGTGAAGGGAACTTGGAGAGGAACTGTTATGGCCATCTCCAGTAATCTGTCCTACTCTATCACCCAGGGTCCTCTTTCACTCTTTTTTTGGGGGGGGGGGGGCTGGGGGGGAAGTGGAAAATAGTTCTGTAATTGGTAGAAACAGAGCAAGAAATTTTTCTATTTAAAAAGCACAACGTTTTTCTTCTGCATGATAGTGTTTCAAAGAGAACATATTAAAGCTTTGGGGATTTTTTTCTTTTTTAAGACCTACACAATTTCAATTACAGACTTATTTCCTTGCCTTCTTCAAAACCAGAAAGATGCTCTAAAAGATCAGTAGTTTGAGATCAAGATCAAGAATAAAACTGGAGAGTATTTTAAGAAAAAAGATTACAAGAAATCAAAGAAATACATGTATCACTTTTTAAAGATACTTAACTTCAATGAACCATTAACATCAATGAGATATTTAGCGTTTTCTATGTTCTGTTCTATAGGCAATGTAGACTGAGAGAAACTGGTACATGTGAAGTAAATTATCTGGTTTAAGAAAGTAAGCAACTATTCCTGCCAAACAATTGGTTAAACTATTAAAATACAAGTGTTTTCATAGCAGCTCTTCAATTAATTTAAGTCAGCAGAAGAAATATCACATGCTTGTAGTAAGTTGTATGTTTCTTCAGGGTGATGAAAACTAGATTTAATTTTTTTTTGCCCTAGACAATTTAGTAATCCCTGTAATTCTTGTCACAGGTATACTAAACAATTGGGGACAAATTTATGCACCTCTTGAATTTGTGAAGTTATATAAAATCTGAGCAACAGTTACTAAGAGAGAGTTCTTGATAATTAAAAAAAAATCACATAGCAGACAGCAGATTCAATCTTAGAGAAGTGATGTCTTTTAAGAGACAGTCCATATCACTGTAGGTATGTGCCATTAGCACTGTGAATTAGCAGCATGGTATCTGAGCAATGTATAAACTGTTCACATACCGCTTTTTGTGCTTAGCACATTGATGTATTAGTATTATGGAAAACCTGTGTTCCATTTCTCTTTGGAACACAATTAGCTTCCTCTCCTCTGCCTGAGAGACTTATCTGACCCTGTTCTTGGGGCTTGTTATCCAAGAATGTCTGAGAGAGGGCTTGATGGCTGTGGGAGCTGATGTTAAGCCCTAAGGTAAGGTATACAACGGTAGCAGGACTGGATACCACCCAACAAACTATGCCAGTTTTGGTTCCCAGCATCGTGATATTCTTTTGAGAGCAGGCTCAGAAATTTATTGTCGTGATCATCAACATCCAGCTTAAATACTCTCCTCTTGGATCCCACCATTTTAATGTTGTCATATTGAGCTGGTTGGTTACGTTTTTGAAAGAGGAGACTCTTCTGCCTTATCTGCAATCCAGCTATGGGAGTTTCAGGGTCTTCAGAGAGAGGATATCTTATTCCTGACATGCTTACCAAGAAGAGGTGATGAAGCCTGTGTAGTGCCTTGAATATTAACTTCATTATTCTACCGTGGAATGGGTACTTATGTGTGTTAGGCAGTACAGCTTCCTCGTTGCTTGTTTTAACAATAGCCAATGGCCAGAACAGTTAGTCTGAAGTACCACATCTGTTCCAAAGACAGTAGAGGCTACAGCACAGCAGAAGGAAAGAACTACAGAGAAGTATTCTGTGGGTCAGGAAGAGGATACATTTTCTTGGTTTACAGTCCAAGTTATGGAATACCATCTTACAGGATACAAATACTGCACTTGGTCTCAAATGAGGACTCCAATCAGCACATCAGAGAGGTCAAGTTAGTGACTTGAATTTCATTTTATGCAGCACTGTGAATACAGCAGTCATTTAGAGACCTGGCTTTGGGACTCCAGATACTTCAAAAGCACAAGTGGTTCATTTGAAGACACTCTTAAATTAAGGGGCAAAGTATTACAGTTTGTAGATGGATGTAGTGCCCTCTGGTTTAGTTAAAGACCATGGCTGGAGAACTTTCTGGCTAAGTTCTACCAGTTGTTTTCATGACTGCTTCTGGAATTGATTTACTCTCTAGCTCGCCATTGAATCATGATTCTTTAAGCAGTGGTTGTCTTGGCACAGCCTCCTGCTTCTAAACACCAGGTGATGAGGGTGTTTACTTTAGAGTCTGACCTGTTTCTGCTACTGCTTTTTCTCTCCTCCATTTTTAGAGACAGGGTCTTTCATTTCAGCTTGCTGCAGACTGACTTCCTACTGGACCATTTAATCCTGGAGATATCAGTTGTATATGTTTCCACCTTCCAACCTTGCTTATCCTTAAAGTGCTCCGTTAACTATTCGTAATGAGATAATCTTTCTATATAGAGATGTCATGTTTGTTTAACAAGATTTTCTGTATAAGTATGCCCTTCCCATTTACTTATGACAGGATGCTACTATTATAAGGATTGTATTGTTGGTTTTTATTTTCAATTTTTTTGTTCTTACTGAGGCTGACCAACTAGCAAACAAAACCCTCAACTTTTAAGTACCTCAGTTTGCAACACAGATCCATTCCTAAGATTAGAACAAGTTTAAGGTATTAAAAATAAGTATTTTACTTTTTTTAAACATATATATAATGGATATGTCCTCTGCACTCTCCAGAATGGATGTGGCAACCTAGAGAGCTCCCACAAAAACATGCAGCCGTCCAGGTCTCAGGCTGTAGGGACTGCGAGAGCCTCTTGCTGGTAACCCATGGCCATAGCGAGAGCAGCTGTGTGAGGTGTGACCAGTGGGATGAGCTGCCCAGCTTGGTGGCAGAGCTACAAAATGAAGTAGAAAGGTTAAGGAGCATCAGGGAGGCTGAGAAAGAGATAGACTGGTGGAACCATGCTCTGCCCTCCCTGAGACAGAAACAGGGACAGCCACCAAAAAACCCAAAAAACCCCAAGATCAAGGGGATCCTGTATCCTCCCTGCATCAGACTGAAGGCAGTAGCTTAAAGGAAAGGAGGGAATGGAGGCAAGTCCATGCTCAGAGCAGCAGGTGAACCCCTCCTTGCCCACCTCGCCTCCTCAGGTGCCTCTGTACAACAGGTATGAGGCTCTGGATGTGGAAGGCAAGTCAATGGATGATGTGGATGACGGTCCAGCTACACCAGAGGTGTTGCCAAGGTCAGAAAGGCCTACCCCCTGCATCATGACCACCCCCATGAGGAAGAAAAGATGGGTTATAGTTGTGGGTGACTCCTTTCTGAGGGGAACAGAGGGTCCATATGCTGGACAGACCCTCCTCTGAGGGAAGTCTGCTGCCTCCCTGGGGCCCAGGTTAAGGACATTGCTAGGAAATTTCCTAGCCTGATACAGCCCTTGGACTATTACCCACTACTGCTGTTCCATGTGGGTGGCAATGAAGTCGTAATGTGTAGTCCAAGAATGATCAAAAGAGACTTCAGGGCCTTGGGACAGTTGGTGAGGGAATCTGGTGCACAGGTTATTTTTTCCCCTCTCCTTCCAGTTGTGGGCAGTGACACCAGAAGAAACAGACGGGCCCAGTCTATTAATACATGGGTCTGTGGCTGGTGTCACGGCCACCATTTCTGTTTTTTCGATAATGGGATGGCTTACATGGCACCAGGCTTGCTGGCATCAGATGGGATTCACCTTTCTCAAATGAGGAAGAGGGTCTTTGCTCATGAGTTAGCAGGGCTCATTAACAGAGCTTTAAACTAGACTTGAAGGGGGAGGGGGATAATATCAGGCGTGCCCATGACAAGCTGTGGGATGACACGCCAAGGTTAGAGGGATGGGGTGCTAGCAAGGGCCCTCAGCCTGTTGCTCTGAGATGTGCTGGGTATGCTGCAGCACACTTGAAGTCTTATGGAGATGAGCCAGGTAATAGGAGCCAACAGGGAAACACCAGTGAAACATCTCAAAAGAATTAAGGGCTGTTCCCCTAAGAAGGTGATGCAGTTGACAGCCCAGCTGAAATGCCTTTACTCTAATGCACACAGCATGGGCAACAAAAGGGAGGAGCTGGAAGCCATTGTGCTGCTAGCAAAGGTATGACCTGATTGCCATTACTGAAATTTGGTGGGATGAATCCTATGACTGCAGTGCAGCTATTGATGGCTACAGGCTGTTCAGAAGGGACAGGTGAGGAAGGAAGGGTGGGGGCATTGCCCTCTATGTCAAGAAATGGATAGAGTGTGAAGAGCTGTCTGAAGAATAGCCAAGAGCAGGTTGAAAGCTCATTGGTTTTGAGGCAACAGAGGGAACCTTGTGGTTGGTGTCTACTACATGCTGCCTGATCAAGGGAAGCCTATTGACGAAGACTTCTTACTCCAGCTACAGGAGGCATCATGCTCGCAGGCTCTTGTCCTGCTGGGGGACTTCAGCCACCCTGCAGGACAAGAGGCACGGTGAGCGGTAGGCAATCAGTAGACCCCTGGAGTGCACTGGGCATAACTTCTCAAAGCAGGTGATAGACAACCCTACCAGAGGGGATGCCATACTGGACCTGTTGGTCACCAACGCAAGTGAGCTAATTGGTGATGTCGAGATTGGAGGCAGCCTGGGCTGCAGTGATCGTGCGCTGGTGGAGTTTGCAGTCCTGTGGGATATTGGGCAGGTGAAGAATAAAGTCAGGACCCTGAATTTCAGGAAAGCAAAATTCCAGCTCTGCAGGGGGTTAATCAATAGGACGCCCTGGGAAACTCCTCTCAG
>NW_010538323.1:0-1393 GCF_000687285.1 Phaethon lepturus
GTCTTGGAGGGGAAATATTCTTTGACATCCTTCCCCCGTGATCTTGTAATGGTCTTTAGGTAAATTCCCTGCTGTTTTCAAAATTAATTGCTTTTCTGTTTCTGTCATGTATCTTTCTGTCTGTATATCTTTCCAGTCTGGATTATGTTGTTTTACTATGAACTGAAAATGTTTAGTAACACTCACCAGGTCGCTTCTATAGTCCCTTGCAACTTTTCTCCATTCTCCTAGATCAGTGGTGGAAAAGGGCACCTTAATCATCATTGTTCTTCCATCAGGTCCCACTGCCTCTTGGAGAGGGGCTTGTAAAGCTGTAGGGACAGTCCTAGAGGCAGTTTTCTTCCTTGTGTGGGAAGATATGGGACCGTCCAGGGCAGTCGAGTTTTCATCTGAGTCCGCATCCTGTTCCTATGGTTGAGGGGGAGGCTTAAACAAATCAGTTAGATCTTGTTCTGGTGCCTGGTGAATTTTGTTTACTTTATTACACCTTTGTCCAATACTACATGCTGAACAACACCGCTTCAGCTTACTTTTGAATTCCTTATTATTTTATCACTCAAGTGCGAGAACCATAGGGTCCTGCGGTGGTATCATTCCACAGTCCCTTTGCCACTCCGGATGGTTTCGGAGGGTAAAAAACATATCTGCATATGAAACTTCATCTCACTTCCCTTCTCTCCTTAAAAATGACATCAATTGTAAGAGAGTGTTATAATCTATTTCAGCTTACTTTTGAATTCCTTATTATTTTATCACTCAAGTGCGAGAACCATAGGGTCCTGCGGTGGTATCATTCCACAGTCCCTTTGCCACTCCGGATGGTTTCGGAGGGTAAAAAACATATCTGCATATGAAACTTCATCTCACTTCCCTTCTCTCCTTAAAAATGACATCAATTGTAAGAGAGTGTTATAATCTATAGATTCATTAAGTGGCCACTTAGCTTCACTCTCCAATTTATCCAACGGCCACCATTGGTTGCAATACTTAATAAGGGTCTTCTCATTTTCTACCCCTCCAGTTCCAGCAATGTCTTTCCAATGAGCAAGCACACAGCCCAGGGAGCTTTTCTTCAAAACTCCCTTTTGAGTGTTACCCATTTTGCAAACCTCTCCTATTACTTTAGTTTCTGATATACTTTTCAATAAGTTTTCACACAAGCCGTTTCTTACACTTCTTTATGGTTTCTTCCCAGTTCTTTTCCCACACTTCCCAAATTTCTGGGATTAGATTTTACATACCATAGAAACCCTACCACACATACAATACATACCATAAAATCATACCAAATTAATTACAAAGCACAATACAGTACAACACAACACAGACACTACCATACAAACAATACAATACAATAAAAACCACAGTGCATACAGAACAGCCTATACAGCCT
>NW_010538324.1:0-462 GCF_000687285.1 Phaethon lepturus
GGCAGCATATGAAGGAGTTCGAGCTGCTTCACAAGTGGTTGCTACCGAAGCACAGCTCCTCCTGGCACCTGAGCTGCCAGTGTTGGGCTGGATGTTCAAAGGGAGGGTCCCCTCTACACATCATGCGACTGATGCTATGTGCAGTAAGTGGGTCACACTTATCACACAGCAGGCTTGACTAGGAAACCGTAGTCGCCCAGGAATCTTGGAAGTGATCATGGACTGGCCAGAAGGCAAAGGTTTTGGAATATCGCCAGAAGAGGAGGTGACGCATGCTGAAGAGGCTCCACCATATAATAAACTGCCAGAAAATGAAAGGCAATATGCCCTGTTCACTGATGAGTCCTGTTGCATTGTGGGAAAGCATCGGAGGTGGAATGCTGCTGTATGGAGGCCTATATGACAAGTCATCGAAACTGCTGAAGGAGAACATGAATCAAGTCAGTTTGCAGAGGTGAAAGC
>NW_010538325.1:0-3233 GCF_000687285.1 Phaethon lepturus
AATATTTGTGCATGTGTTTCTGTGTGTGTATATATAGTCTGGGTGCAATACAGTATTGTTAAAAATCACTGTTCTTGGAGTGATGTGATCAAAGGAGGCCACTGCTTTTCTTTTTTTCCTCCTTTGGTTCATGTGTTTGACAATTTTGAAAACTTGAGCTCTCACTGGGAGAGCTTGCATCTGGCTGTCCTGGCACACAGGAGTGCAGGCTTCCTTCTACATCTGCAGTTGTGTGCTTGTGTGCTGGCAGTTTGCTGTGGGCACACCACCTGAGCTACTCTGAAGCTACTTGCCTCTCCCTGCAGGTAATCAGAAGTCCTCAAGTTAGAAGACAGATTTGAGAAATGTATCTCATAAAACGTAATACCTTCGGTTTTCTTCAACTCAGAATTAAATTCCAAATTTTATTTGCAGAATTCTGATCAAATAACACTGCTAATACTGTTTTGACCTCCCAGTTGTACATTCCTGGATATCTCCACCTTTCAAACTTCTGAAAGCTCATAGGTCTTACATCAGCTTGTGAATGCTTGACTTTGATCTACTGGGTACCTTCTGCTAGCAGGGAGACCTGTAGGGCTGTGCAGACTTTCTGGGACCAACTGATGCCCCAGAGATGAGGTAATCAGTATTTAAGTGTTCAACTGACAAAAGTAGTTGAGTGTGGCTTGTGCTCAGGACCAGCAGTAGGATTTGCTCCCAGCACTATCCCACAATGGCAATCCTAAAGGCTTGTGGATATGGCTAAACGTGACTTCATTTTAATGATGAAACCAGTATGTGTTGATTCTGGGTTTTTTCAGTTATTTGGCATTCTTTGTACAAGTTGTTGCTGACAGAACTTCCTTCATGAACTGAACTAGAATAACAAGAGACAACTATTTAAAGGAAATAATTTAAACATGAGGGTGCTGGCAATAAGAGGAGTTCATCTGTGCAACAATATTACGTTTGTTATTGTATTTGATTACTAATGAATACAGAGTATTCATTTTAGCAACAAGCAGAAAAAGGGAGGAAAAAACTTTTGTATTAAATCAACTAAATGATGAAGTGAGTCAGCAGAGGCTGTTTTAGTGTTCAGAATACAAAATGTGCAGCTCATAACCATGAAATTTACTGTACCTTTTATAAACATATTTTGATTGTAAATGTGAATGTGAGATAAAAATGCTTAGTTTTTAGGTTGAGATGGACAGCTAATTTTTTAAAAACCATGACATTAATGGCTGGAACTGTAATGCCCCTGTTACTCAATATTGAAAAAGTTTGCTTACAGTTCATTTATAATGGCTCTTTCATACCATTATCAAATGACTGATAGTCATTGCATGCATCTTAGCAGCTTTCAGATATGTTATATTTTTAATTAAATTGGCTGTGAATTGCGTAAGTAGCAACGGTTGACAAACTAGCACTCAGTGCAGCATCACTGTGTCTTAGTGTAGCTGTCACAGGACGTTCATGGTCTCGATTTCTTTAAACACTTTATGGTTCTTTTAATCTGTATCAGGCGTTGACTTGGGACAGTAAGTGAACAGCTCTAGAAAGTAGGATGGGATATTGCAGAAATATCCCTGAGCTGCTTTGGTGGAAGCAGCCTGGTTTAGAGTGCATGGAGCTGTCTGACCCGCAAGCTGTCAGCAGAGGCGTGATGGCTGTGGGTTTGTGCAGAATGTGGACTCTGTGCTTAAGGCTAAAGGACTTGTGTGTAGTGTACATGTGCATGCTAACACTACGCCCTACTTTCTAGCTGGAAGATGTCAGTAAGGTCTCCTGAGCTTACTGTCAAATGTGTTAACTGGAACAACATCCAGGGTCCCCCCAAGGAATTTCACATGTCCCTTAAACACCTGTAGGCTGGTACTGTGGCAGCTGCTTGCTTGCAGAAAGTGGGATGAAAAATTAGAGGCCTTACCCTATGTTCCTATGCCATCATTTATTTTAAAATACGTTCCTGCAAACACTGCCTCTGCTGCCATTGCATCTTTATGATTCTTTCTGTTAAGCCCCTCTTCCAGTTCCAGAGTGGTAGAGCAACACAGCAAACATGGGAGAATGTGGCTGCTTTTATGTTAGTTTTGAATGAAACATGGCAAATCAGCCTATCTTAGACCAAACTAGTTCAGCCTGCCCGAAACCATGGGTACCATCAATGGGAAATAATGCTGTGATTTTTAAGAGATGAGTAAATGCTAAAGAAAAGAAAATAATATTTGGTGTTTTGTATTCCAAGTGCAGGTGATTTAAGGCTGAGAAATGTATAGGCCAAGTCTTGAAGGCTTTTTAGTCTGCCTTGACTTGAGCAAAACCTTATCAGAGGAAAAGGCCTGGGGAAAAAAGATCCACGCTAGAGTCTGATTTTCACACACGAGACCACCGTTCTCTTCCCATATGCTGCTGTGTCCCTTTGTGCTGTTACAACACACCTGGCTTTCCAACAATATTGTAACATTTTCTTGAAGAAACAAAGCTGCAATTTTTAGGACAAAGAGCACAAAAATTAAGGTGCATTATTTGTATTCTTACCTACTTCCACTGAGAATAGCCAAGTGTGCTTTGTGTGCTTCATCACAGGAAGGAACCCATGTCACTCCTCCAGGTCTCCTACCATCCTGTGGTCTGAAAACCCTGTGGATTCCTGGAATTAATGCAGAGTTACATGTAGAAGTTGTCAGCTGCTGATGGTTTGTCTTGTTGCAGAACACAAATTAATTGTTTGGGTTGCTCTCAGTTCATATTATTTTCCCCTCTTCCAATGTTCCTCTGTGATTGCCCAGGTTTTCAGCTGTTACCCTGCACACTGTGCTTGTCCTGATGATGGTCTTTATAATCAAAGTTGATGAAGCAAGAAGAAAATAAGGAGGATTTTAGAATGGCTTGAGCTTCACTGTGGCTTTAGTGTTACAAACACTTAAAACAATAGCCATGCTAACATGTATTAAAACTACTTGTAAGTGGGAGCTTCACACAGCCTTTTTGTGGTCTAGAGGCTTTGTCTGGAGTTAGTGTCCACGTTGTTGAACTACCTCCACTACTGTACCTGAACATGTCCTCATGTGTTCCTGGCAACCCTCCTCTCCCTTCCAGGGTGGACCCTACACCCTTTTCTTCATTTCTGTCCACGGAAGCTTGCTCTTTGAGTTTCTGTGGTTACTTGCCCTTCTACCCGGTGTCAGCTGGCACCCACAGTTTGCTTGGGGCTTTGATCAGAGAACTGTGATATTTTCCCT
>NW_010538325.1:3264-5363 GCF_000687285.1 Phaethon lepturus
GGCACCCAAACAACTTCTCTGCTTTCTTTGGGGAGGTTGATGGGGTAAAAAGCACTTATTGCCCGTTGGAGTGCTCTCCAGCGGCTCAGCACAGGAAAAACAGCGCTGGGGGAAAGCTCTTCAAAGAGCTACTGCCTCTCAGTTTTAAAGCATCACTCGTCAACCCCAGGCCTGGCTCAGAACAGCAATGAAGCACTGGAAAATTCAGGCATATGTGAACTTGTATGCCTTTGAAGAATAGAGACATTTGAATCTAAATTCAGTCTCTACAAAGACTGGCTTCAGCCGATGGGGTCAGACCACTCCCTACTTCAGAAGGGTGGCAGTTTGTGCTTAAATGGATTAGCAGCTATCCATATCATCTTGTTAGCATTGCAATTACAAATTAGTACAACATAAAAGCTTGGTATAATTGTGCTGGAAATGAAAAATATCTCTTTATGTTGCACATTCCACAGCCACATTAGACTTGCAGAGCATTGTGGCAATGATTACTTTTTGCTGAGGGGGAGAGAAAAAGATAAATGACTTCTAAATCACCACATGACTCAGCCTGCAAGCTCTGAGTTTATTTGCAAGACATTTATCTCCTTGTATACTCACTAGGAAAAAAAAAAATTATCATTTAATTAATAAACTTAATAGCCTGAGGTATTCTGATCAATAAAAAACAGTATGAGAGAACAGGGCCTGATGCAATGAAATATTGAGTTGTCTGCAGACAAAACCATGATTTTCTTTAAAACTGATCATGTTCCTGCCTAGTTAGTTAGGGGAGGCCGCATGGTAAGATGCATTGCTCTGCTGAAAATCAAACTGGTAGGCCAGCCTGAACAAAAAGATTGAAGCAGCTCCTTGTGCCTTGGAACAATTTCCCCTTCATGTTTTCTCTGTATGACCTTTTGAGCTTTTTTTTTCCCGTGCTGGCACAGAGACACTGAACTCGCTTCCACTGAAGCCAATGGGTGTTTTTCCACTGACTGCGGCAGACCCCGGCTAGGTCGAATTCTGCTGCTGATGGGGCCTGACTCGCTGCCTGTGCCTGTTGTGACATTAGATCAAAGCCCTTTACAGCTCTGCAAATCCAGAGTTACCATGCTGGCTCCAGGGCTTATCCCAGATAATGCAGAATAACCAACAGCAAGACGTGCCCGGGTCTCCTGTTACCAGCGGCTCAAACGCGAAGAGCGGCGGCTGCCCGGCAGGACGGGGTCCGTTTGCTTATCTGCAGCTCTGCGATGAGCCCCGTTATGATTCCGCTCTTTGCCAAGGCAGCCAAGGGCTGATCTCATGCACAAGTGGTTGCTGGGGGAGATATGCAAATGTGTCATTTCATTCAATCTGTACTAAGAAATGTATCCTTAAATAAAAGACCTATGGATATTGGATAATTTTTTTTTGTAGACATGCAGAAACAGCAGGAGACATGCAGAAACACCAGGAATTTTTCATGTCTGTTTGTATGGCAGCTTTATAGTGGCAGATAGAAATGGAAGCCATACACCTCTTCTCACAGACAAATGCATCTAATTAACTTCACATGTCGTTTGTCATATCAGTGTTAAATGTATGAGTTTTTAATTTGAATATGCTTTTGAAACACTCTGTCCACAACGCTGTTTCTTCTAACACCATGACTTCATTGTGAGTTGGTTCTTCTCAATTAATGCTTCCTGCGTTGAAAATACCAGACCTGTCTCTGTTGTCCTCTCACCGTTGCTGGATTAGGCATTTTCAGTCATGCTAGGTGCTGCACAGCATCTGCTTGGGCAGCAGGTTGAGTTGAAAGAGCGAAACATAATGGAGGATGGAAAAACACACAGAGGAGGGGAAGGAGGACCAGGACAGTTGTGTATGTAGGGCTGGTCTTGTTCAACATCTTTATCAATGATCTGGATGAGGGGATTGAGTGCTCCTGCGTTTAGTTTGCAGATGACACCAAGTTGGGTAGGAGCGTTGATCTACTGGAGGGTAGGAGGGATCTGGGCAGGCTGGATTGATGGGCTGAGATAAATTGTATGAGGTTTAATAAGGCCAAGTGCCGGGTCCTGCACTTCGGCCACAACAACCCCAGGCAACGCTACAGGCTTGGGGAGAAG
>NW_010538325.1:6104-21418 GCF_000687285.1 Phaethon lepturus
AAAAATTTCTTCACTGAGAGAGTGGTCAAGCATTGGAACAGGCTGCCCAGGGAGGTGGCGAAGTCACCATCACTGGAAGTGTTCAAAAAAAGTGTAGAAGTGGCACTTCAGGATATGGTTTAGTGGGTGTGATGGTGTTGGGTTGGTGGTTGGACTTGATTTTCTTAAAGGTCTTTTCCAACCTTAATGATTCTGTGATTCTGTATCTCCTTTAATGCCAGCACACTTGTCAGGACTATCATCTGCTGCTCTCAGTATAGGTATGACTGAAACTGAGTATCTGGAGCAAAAAGGAGCCATCTCTCTGCTTTCAGTGCAGCCTGTTCCACCTCTTTTGTTCCCACACTGCCTCTTTTTGAAATTCCAAAGTGAGGGATTCTGTATCTCCTTTAATAGCAGCAGATGACAGTCCTGACAAGTGTGCTGGCCTCAGTATAGGTATGACTGAAACTGAGTATCTGGAGCAAAAAGGAGCCATCTCTCTGCTTTCAGTGCAGCCTGTTCCACCTCTTTTGTTCCCACACTGCCTCTTTTTGAAATTCCAAAGTGAGGTAGAAATGTTAGAGTAGGTATTACTTGACTTTTTTCACCAATTCAATGTAATTGTGGATGTACCAGTTATGATGTATTCCTAATTTATTTTGTGTTAATCACAATCGTGAGGTTACATACCAAGCTACCTTGTTTGGATGAATGCAGGCTCCTCCCTTTCTGTGCTGCTTTTATTAACAATGGTCATTACGGGTTTCCAGACTGTTGTGTGAAACCTCACGTTTTCCTCACGTGCTCAGCTCACCTGCAGACCCCAATTATCACAGTGGGTCAAAGGACATGCTAGTGAATAAGAATGATGCTTATGAGTAAACACTGCAAGATGTGGTCCTCCCTTGCTGAGTCTCCTTTTACCCCTCAAGCACCATGCGTATTTTCTGTGTTGAGGCACAAGATTACTATAAATAATACTAAGTGTTCATTAGCTGGAATTGAAACATGATAATGGAGAAGTGTGGTAACAGGAGAAACTTCTGAAGATGCAAGAGAAGAGATGCTCTGAATGAAGGAAGTGTTGTTTTCCTAAAATTTGTCAAGAATGTTTAATTTTGAACCAGCAGATAACATTTTCATGAAGAATTTAAACTAATTTGTCATAATTTTTCCATAGTTTTAATGCAGCTCTGCATGTGGTTTTCTGACTCACACTATGACTTAATTTCTTGTTCTGTAATGTGCTTACTGCCATAATATGTGAGCATTCAGATGTCTTCATTCAATCACTTTAATTAAAGCAGGATTCCTTACCCTCAAATGTGGACAATGGGTAACACAGCCAGCTATGCTTGTTAGGCTCAGAAGGGGTTTTTTTAATTATATGTGTGCCTAGTGGTATTCAGTGCAATCCCATTTTAGTATTTAAGTGACTTCAAACAGATCTTAAGCCTACGCTCAGTATTAAGAGAGAATTTAAATGCCCCGCTGAAAGGGACATGAATTGGCTTCTGATTTGCTGACAAAAATTGTTATCTAGAGAAAACGTCCGTCCTTCCTAGGATCTTATTAGATGAGCTGGAGATAATAGCCTTTTCCTACTGGTGCCAAAATCGGCACAAGATCCGTTTCCACGTGGTAAGCGAAGGCTTAGTGGAGCAAGCTGGTCCAAACTATTTGTTTTCTTTAGCTTAATCTCAGCCTTTCCCTCTTCTTTTATTAAAGAATGAACATGAGATGCTTCACAATATTAATTTTGAGGAGGCTTTTTAGCTGTGAACTGGGACAAAATTTTTTTGCAATAATGGATTTATCCAAATTTTTACCGCTGCCCCAAAACCCCAGAGATGAGTTGGAAAGATAGAAACTCTTGACTTGATCTGTGCCACAGAAATAACCCCTAACACAGTTTTTATAGCTCTCCTAATGTTCTCAAAGGCTATCTTCTGAAATGTCTCCAGATGCTTGGCACTGTTATCTAAAGCAAGCTTTTAAAAAAATAAATACAGGCAAAGAAAAATGAAATGCATCCGTTCGGATAGCAGCGCTAGTAGCTGTGACAGGAGGCAGTGAACCGCTAGCCCCCGGCGCAGTCTGGCTGAAGGGCAGCCGATAGTCCTGCCAGGGCTTTCCTAGACGCAGGGTGGCCCTGGCTGGGCTGCTGAGGCACGAGAAGATGCGGAGAGCGCTCGGGTGGAACGCCGCGCGAGGGTTCGGCCCCGGACGCTTGCCCAGGGATAAAAGTGCCCGCTAAATGTAAAGAGTTTCTTCCCGACTTGGCTGAGCGGACCAGAGCCACTCCAGGAGCCCAGTGACATTTGACAAAGAGCATGAGGAAAATCAGGCTTGAAACGGATTTTGAAATAAGAAGAGATTCATGTATAAATGCAGTGTGGTATTGGTTATAAATGGAAGTAGTGGAAATAAGATGATAGCAAAGAGTTTATTTTTTTTAACTACTATTTTGACTTTCCAAAGTGTAGTGTGCTATAAAAACCAGGGGCTGGTAAAAAGTCAGGTAAACATTACAATATTCAGTATTCTCTGAGCGTAGATGAAGTAAGAGAGAAATGGCATGATAAGAAAAAACTTATTCTGTCTAGAAATGTTAGTTTATAATGTTAGCTAAATTAAGCGGTTATCGATTATTAATATACATCCTCCTCTTACTGGCTTGTTTAATTTTTTTTCAAGCTTTCAGAATTTGCTGTGGGGTGCCCTCAGTTTGAGTGGCAATAGTGAAAGATTTCTGCTCTGTAGCATGCTGGCTGTTCCGCCAGCAAAGTAAACAGCGCTTCAGATAAGACTTGGGCTTGCAGCTTCGCTTAATGAGAACATGATCTTTCAGGGCACGAATTTGCTCATGTAACCAAATAGGCCATGCAGGTCCCTATTTGTTATAAAAATTAATATACAAAATAAACTCTGTGTAGCTATATGGGCAAGTTATATTACGTCTGTGTCCCTATCTGTGTAACTTCATTATAATATTACTCAGTAGCTCAGAGAAGAAATGACAGTGAAGTGCTGTGGCATCACGTGGGTGCTTCAGATGGAGAAGGACTTATGCACTGTACCTGCACATGTCTCTCTACTGGTAATGCTGTCCTTTGCAGTGAGCTATAGGTGATACGCACAGCACAAAATGCTTAGCTCTAAACTGAGGTTAAAATCAGTAAGGAATAGAACATAGGAATTTGTATCGTGTTGTAGTTGATGATAAAATTAAATTGAATGCTGTAAGAAGAATAACAGCTATGCCATATTGCTGCGTGGATGCTGTTATCTACATGAGTGTTCCTTTTTCTTAATGCTAAAATAATGCAGTGAAAAGGAAAATAACGTCAGATTTATAATCTGTTTGAGAATGCTGCTCCTTTTACTGCAACCATGGTGCAAAGCAAGAGCTTCCTCACCATGTTTCCCCATGAAAGCAGGAATGATATTAAATGATACTGTCTTTTTATACCATTCACAGAGAAAACCAAGGAAAGCAGAAAGAGTCACGAGGTCCAGCAGTTGCCCTGCTATGCAGACAAGGAAGCCATTGACCAGTCTCACAACCTGTCTTAGAGGCATTTGATAACTCTTTGAGATCATGCGGCTCAATATCTGTCATTCTACTCATGCTACATAATGCACAGGGTGTATTATACAAAAGTGTTCTTTATTTTACAATAGGTATTCCTGTAATTGTAGTTGCACAGTGGCCAGTAAGGCAGTATGTTCTCCTTTCCTTCCAGGCCTCTCAATAAATTTGAACTTTTCCCAATATTTTTTTTTTTAAATTCAGATAATTTAGTTATACTGATTTGAGTTTTCTGTCCTAATATAAAACATGCAACCAAAAAATGTTCTTTAAAAACTCTAGTGATGGAAAATGTAAAACAAATTTTAAAATTTGCTAATTCTAAACCCCTTTGTCATTGGAGTGCTGCATAGCCGATCATTTCCAAGTAATTATGATGTGAAAAATGTAGGACCTTTTTGATTCATATATATATCGAAGAGATGCAAAGCCAATATAAAAAATTTTAATTGGTTTGAGATAGTAGCAGGAAATGATTTTCTTTCATTTGTAGAATCAAAAAAAAAATTAAGGTTTCTGAGCTATTAAATTTGGGAAAGGAGTGCATATTTCTGTACTGCAGTTACTCATGTGTGAAATACAGAAAAATGTTAATTGAGGTAGGCTTGTGAAGTGAAATTAGTTGCAAGTGGAGTGTAGATGAGAAAAGGGATTCTTAGGATGTTGCACCTCAGCCATACTTTGAGGTTAATTCATTAAAGATAATTGGAATGTTAAATAGTTTCCTATAAGGAATTGCTGCTATGGTGGACTAACACTTCTAGCCTGATTGAATCAAATGCTAATTATTAATCTTCAGATTTACGTTATGCTTATTTATGTAGTGGACACCCTGATTACTTCCTTGACTGCTGGTAATCTTCTCTATCAAGAGTGACAGCCCTTCAGTCACCTGAAAATAAGGGCTTGAATGAGGGGAACGTCAGTAAAAGGAATTGCCTGTTCCTGTCCCTATCTCTGTATCCATAAAGTCTATGTTAAAAGTAGTAGCAGTTACTCAGTCTTTCAGTATTTCGTAGCTGATTAAATGCTCACCAATAACTCTAGAGTAAATGCAAAGTCTTCGGTGTGGTTCTCTGAGTGGACTTGACAACACTTATGTACCACAGCACCCAAAATTCAAACAAATGGGCTCTTGGCATGGACATAATATCAGTGGTTTTGCAGCCCAAATACCCAAATTGTGGTCTGGATGCCTTTGAGAACTGAACGTGGCTTGTTGGACTTGTCAGCATGACAGATCGACCGCCCTTGGGAGCAGGGAGAGGCGGTCTGGCCCTCCTGGCTCTACCCCATTTCCCACTGGGCAGAGGCCATGTGGTGTGGTGGGACACAATATCTCTGCCCTCCTCCAGGAGAGAGGCAAACCGAAAAATGCAGGCTATGTTCTCAATCATAAAAGCAGAATACCAAAGTGAGTTGGACAGAAGTGAAAAGAAATGTTGTTTTACATCAGAAAGCCAAATAAAAATCTATAGCCTGTTGCAGATTTCTTTTGCTTTCCTTTATTTATTACTGTGACATAATTGTCCTCTGCATCTATTTACTCTTTCTTGGGGTCTCAGGCTTGCATATTTCATTTGCCCAGATGGCCTGCATCACCTTGTGGAAGATGATCTTTCTGTGCTGAAAAGGTATGCGTGCCAGGTCCCACGCATGTTATCACTTATTTATTGCCTCCCTGGCGGCATGCTGTCGCCAACAGGCGTATAATTAGAATAGCTCAGGCTGGAGACCTGTGGAAAGTCCGAGTACTTTCATAATTGGCTAGCGAGCGCTGTAGGTTTGTGCTTGAATCCTCTATGATTTTCACTATCGGAAACTCGAGTTTCTTTCTTCAGTGACATATTTATCCTCTTATAAAAAGAGGAAATCCTTGCATTTTGGATCTGTTCTCATTTGCGTTGACTTACTTGATGACTTGTTATTAGAAACAGCCAGGTTTTGCTTTTAGAGAAACTTCCTGTCATTTAAACAGAACAGCAGTGTGTCTCTCTTCTTGGGCTCCCACCCTGTATAAAACGAGAAAAAGTGAAAAGTAAGAATAGGAGAAAAATGTTATCAGAAACAGCTAAGCCAACAGCATAATCTGCAAGTTCTGTGCGTACTGTTGTGATATCTGAAACATAATTATCAAGCTTAAGTTAATTAGACTAATGCTTAGAAAATCTGGCATGGCAGATTGTGGTAAGTAATTATATATACCGATTAAAAGATGTAATACACAGTGAGGAAAGGCAAAAAGAAAACTCCATTTGATACAGCCAGTGAGCATAGACAATTAAGAAGTCAAGTAGATGAGCACTGACAAAGATACTGAACTTTGTGGATGATGATGGGCAAGATGCCAATTTTCCAGTGGAACAGATTTTGCATAGTATCAGTCAAACTTTTGTTTTATGAAAATCCATGCTACTGTTTCCTAACTGAAATATATGAAGGGCCACTTGCTTTTTGCATTAGGATTAGCTGACATGAATACAAGGGTATGTACAAACAAGAATGCGGCATTAGAGTACTAGTTTACATATATATGGAAGTCATGTAAATGGCTTTTCTTAAAAGCAATTCACAAGATGTCATATGAGAAATAAAACTGTGAAGACAGTGTCTTCTGTAATTAAATGTAATGTAATAATGCTTACGGGTCAGAACGAATGAGGAAAGCTTGTGTGCCTTTCTACACCTCAGTACGTGCACAGGAAAACCCTGGAAACACAGACTGAGAACATGGTATTTTTTGTGACATTTGCTTGAAGGCTAGTTTAAAAAAAAGAAGATCTAAAGAAAGGAGACAAAAATGTAGCAGTAGAACTTCCGTGGAAGTTCTGCTTGCAAGGTACCCTGCTTTGACTTCAAATCGTGTCTAAATGAATAAAATGATTTTGGAAGTCCTCCCCAGTGTGTGGGACTGCACTACCTATTCCCCGATCAACTCCCTCTTGAAGAATGAGTGGGAAACCTGCAAATTCCTGGTCTGGCAAATTGAGTTGAAGCAAGCCCATGCTAGATCCATTCTCACAGCATTTAATCCACAAGTATTTGAGCTTCTGGAGTAGTGTACAACCCCTTCTCAGCTAAGCCATGTGTTTTATTCATATCTGCTGAAAATTGCTTTCATTTCCATTGATCTCATTGTTTCCTAAGGCACGAACAAACTGACTGAACTGAAAGCAAGCAAAATTACTTTTTGTCTCTGAAAACTGGGAATGTTTAGGTTGCTTTTCACATCTTCGTACCCTTTGTGCCCTCCATGCGCCCATGTTCATGTGATCACCCCGTCCATGCAGTGTAGGATTTTCTGTAGCATGTCTTCTGAACTATGGTGAGAGAAGGTGGTGGTCTGCTGTCAGGGTATCATCACAGGATCAGAACTTGCAAAAACATTGCAAACAAAGAAAGTTCCTGTGACTTTTCCAGATGATTTTTTCTAAAATATCTGTGCTCAAAGCTTGGAATATTAATTCTATCCGAAAGCAGTGATACTGAAGTCTACATATTATATAATAATTGTTATGCAAATGCTATCAATTCATGATGGCTCTATAGAAATGTGGGAATGTCTGGGAGGATGTAACATGGGCAATGGCGACTGTTTTTTCCTAGGCAGTTCAATAAGATCTTCAATGTATTTTTGTCAAAAGCAGCTTCTGCTAGTAGGAAGGTATCAGCCTTAATTAACTGCAACATGTATCCAGCTAAAATTAATTCTCCCCAAATTCACAGTCCCTTCACTGAAATTAATTGCAGACTATTATATTCCTAGTCTATTATGCCTTCCCTGTTCTTCAGTGTAGGCATAATGTGGGTACAACTGTGGTCTTATTCCCCAGAAAAAGAATTTCAACAGAAGGCAAACACTGCAGATTTGAAAAGGAGCAAATAGATTCCTCCTCCTCCTCCTCCCAGTGAAGGCAGCCTGTGCCCCTCCACCCCCCCACCCCTCCCAAAAAGCCACTGCTGTCCCATCTGAGTTTCACTAAGTAAGGGTTCGTGTATTGGCCCCCTTGTTTGTGACTTTGTGTTATTTGATTTAGTGTATGAGTTGAGGTTCATCTGAGGGATGAAGGAGCCTGCCTGAGCAATACCAATCTGTTCCTCACTTGCCCTGCTCTTCCCTTGACTGGGTCTTTCCACTAATGCTGGGAAGGCAGTGCAGGCGCCTCTTGCACAGCTTGCACCTTCTACATCCGTCCAACCCAAACAGAATCTTGGACTGTATTCTGCTATGGGTAGCATATCTTTGTGAAGTTTGTACAATAGAAAAAAAATAGATGTCCCTTAAGACAACTTCCCGTGTAAGTTTTATGGCAATATTAACTGACTGGAGAAGCTGGAAGAAGTGACTGACTATCTGAAAACTCCAGTTCTGCTCCCATATCCAGGTCTGCTGCTATATACTGCCATCATAATATCAAGAAGTGTGAGCCTCCGCTGGGTTTTATAAATATTCTAGACATTGAAGATTTTTTTTTTCCCTTTACTGCTACTTTAAGAGATGAATTTGCAGACACTGGGATATTTGCCCTTGACAAAGCTTGTCTGGTTCTTATGCCACTAGGTCAGTAGAATATCAATAGATTCTTAATGTAGTCTGTCTTTTAGAGTTTCTTTCATTTTTCAGAGCAAGAGTAAATGTCATTCATATTGGCAGGTTATAATGGGAACATGGAGATACTAATTTTTAAAAATATACACAGCTTCTTTTAAATAGTCTTGGTCTCCCTCTTGTGTGTCTTCAGTGTGTCTGTAGCAATTACAAGGTTAGATATCCCTTAAGATGCTACAAAAGGTCATTTTGTTGTCTTTTCTACCCCATGCCTCAGTGAAATATTCATGGTACGGCTCAGGTATTGGGATTGGGTTTAATGTTTCGTTGCATCGCCATCTGTTTTGTTGTTGCAGTTGTTGTTGTTTTTTCCCTTGGTGGGGGGTGAGGAGGCATGGAGGCAGCAGTGAGGGATGCTGGCATATGGGTCCAGACCTGATATAAACGGCAGGTACCGAATCTGCAGGAGCAGAGTAGCTCCTCTGATTTGAGCTATTTTCTTTTTAACGTTAAAAGTCTTTCTGGTGAAAGTCTGCCATTATGCATGTAGATCATCAGTGGTAGATAGTGTCTGTGTCTCCTCAAAGGCTATGAAGCCACATTAAAGTAGGCTTTTATATTATATGTAAAGTTCATTCATATAACTTAGCACAGGCATTGAAATAAAGCTCCTCACTGAGACAAACGGCATTAACAAGTTCCAAGGAGGTATTCAGTAGAGTTTTCCAGAGTATTGCGGTGGCTCAGTGGCAAAGGGCAGCAGAGGGAAAGGCTAAACCTGCAAGGGAATCCAGGGCACCAGGAGGGCTTTGGCTTTCGGCAGGTGCCCGAGTCCCTTGGCCGCAGTCAGCCCCAACTGCCCAGCTGGTGGTGGCATCGCTCCTTGGCCACCAGACCTGGGGACAACCACAGTGACACAGAGACCTAACACGGAGAACACCTGACAGGAGGGGCAGAGTGGTTTCTTTACTGTGGATTTCTTGTAGATGAGTTTTAAGCTCCCTTGTGACTTCAGTTTTACTGTATTGAGGGTGTTTGGCCCATAACGTTTCACCAAGATTTTTCAAATCCTTTTTGATAATCTTGCTCTTTTTCAGCATTTCCCTCTTACTGCTGTTGATTTAAATGTCATGACATTTTAAACATGACTTATTATAACAAAACAGTATATAAAACAATATGCTGCATAATAAATGAAGCCATATTTTTCAGAGTGAGTGTTAAATGAGAGCAATTTATTCCTCAACCTATTTTAGTACCGACTTACTAGAGGGTATTGGCTGCTTAAATCCCAGGGAGGCAATCTCTGAGGCGTGGCGGCCTTGCGTGTGCAAGGCTGGAAGCTAAAGAAGTATCTGAGGGATGCCTGGGGGAAAAGACTGTCCTGGGGATGTAGCTTCATCCAGGAGTGCCGTGATCGTGAGCGCTGCGGCGAGAGCAGACAGGACCGTCCTGGGAAGGTCTGTTGGCGGGTGAGGGGTCCCTGTGTGAGAAGCACACACAAAAGCAGGCTTTGAAACCCCAGTGGTTTGTCTCAAGCATGCCGTATGTGTAATTTTAGACATCTGAAGTCTCCTTAAAATCCTCCTACAGTCAGTGGAGAGAGTGACTCAGAGTAAGAGCTACTCCAGGACACATTGTCTGCATGTTTTCTTCTTAATTTCAGAAAGTGTTGGTGGGGGTGGGGATTTATTTAATAGGAATAAGCTAATTCCCCAGAGAAGAAGAAATGTGTTCTCTGCTCTGACCATCATGGGCTCTTCCTGCAGCTCCTGGAGCCATGGCGAGTAGGGTGAAGGTCCCCCCCAGGAGATGGGGGCCCGCTCATGTGCCCCTGCACACTGAACCGGCTCTGTGCCAGTGCCATGGGACCTGCAGCTGATTTCCTTTGTGCTGGCAGGAAGAAAGAACAAGTGCAAAGAAAACAAATAAACCAAATCAACCTCCCTAACACACACGTGTCTTTCTTGGCATGTCATGAATCGGATTGAATGTGCTCAGGGTACAGCAAATATTTGTGTAAAGTTAAGAAGATTAGTAGGGGAAGTTCTGACTTTGAAACTGCCTGTGTCGGGAGCCAGAATACATCAGCCCGATACAGGCGCCTTGAGGTTATCTCTGCTCTTGGAGTGGGACATGCACATCGCTCTGCAGCTCTGACCTTTTGGGAAAAGGCTTTCAGTCAAGTAATACATGCACCTGCATGAAATTTTTGAATCACTGACTCTATCCTTGATTAAAGTGCTTTTCCTTGATTAAAAATAGCCTTTTTCCAAATGAGTAATGTTGCATGGCAGGCTGTGCACACAGGGTAGCATTTCCTCCAACATTATCACATTGACGACATTGCCATTTCTTACCCAGGTCTATGCAATACATTTCTCTCGTGTAGGCAACCCTCTAGCAAATGCCATTAGGAAGCTCCCCACAATCATCTACCTTTTCTTCCCGGGTGAGGAAGACTGCGGAGGTGTTTATAACATTATCTGCTAACGAGGAGGATAATGGGCGTGGTGAAAATGTATCCAAATACGTTTATAGATTCTTGCCTGGATTTGTATCAGGTTGCAAACAGCAGTTCTCCAAGTTGTTGGCAGGACTTCTTACCCCAGTGGATATTCCTTCAAGTATCTCCTTTGTAATATGCTCACTTTCCAAGAATTTTATCTCAGTTGCAGCCAAACTGGAAGTCTGTCAAGATTTGAGCTCTTCAGAGTGCAATCTACATATTTCACCGAACGGCAAATGTGTTTTCTATACAACCATCATTCTGCTTGTGGGCTTACTTGTCTTTTATACTTTCAAGAGCAAATTTCTTAGGATGCCTTTTATATTTATTCTTTTTCTTATCATTTTTGTATGCAGAATGGTTAGAAACTAGCATTTGCAGAGTTTATTTTAGCAAAGCACTTAAACACATATGCTTAAGGGTTTTACGTAACCTTTATATATGTTTCCACAAAATTCTCTTCATCTAAGTGCTTTGCTAAAATGGGTGCAGTTATTCATATGTCCACGTGAAGTGTGAGGTTCAAGTCTTTCCCCAAAGCACAACAATAAAACTGGAAAATAATATTTGCAGTCACTATGACAAAGAGTCAATTGGAGGAAAAAAACACACCACTCTAAAACACAGCTTTGATAAACTGAGATTTCCAATGGAATATATGCTTTGCAGCAATAATATCAGCAGCTGTGAGGTAGCAGTGTATTTCTTGTGGAAGTGGTAAAATAATTGGAGAAGGATCTTCCAATATATAGTTAAAAAATTGTGTCATATGTAGAATGCAGGCAACTTTGGCTTCTTATACATCTCCTTACATAACTCAGGTTTAATACAGCAAGTACAAACATCCCAAAATCAGGGACTTCTGATTCATGCAAATGCAGATATCTGTATGATATAGAATCTTAAGCAAAGTCAGCAGATGAGAAAATGATAGGATGTGGGTTTTTTCTGCAGTGTTCACTGTAAATTAGAGCAATTAAATTACAGCAGTCTCGTAGCTGTAATTAAATATGGAGATGGGCCCAGAGATGCGGAAAGCGCTGAAGTGCCTGGGCTGCTCAGGCTGTGGAGTGGGACCGATGGTAAAGGCACCTCAGAAAATGGGTCCTGATCCCATGGCAGCTAATGGGGGGCAGCCAGGCCTCTTGCAATGTGTTAGCACAAAATCTTGTAGGTGGTTTCTTAGTTCATCAAGGAGGACCATGCCACACTTGTTCTCTGCCTGTGTTTTTGCCTTTCCTGCGGCCCTGCCCGGAGCATTTGCAGGGCGGATACCCAGGGCTGTGGGAGCTCCTGCAATGAGTACCCCCCGGTAGGTAAAACAGGATTTAGGGCCATGTGATTGCAGCATCCCTGAGAAGCTGCTTTGTGAAACTGCTGTTGCATCCATTATTCTTTCATTTCGTGCTGCTAGTCAAGTCGAGACCCAAACCACAACTGAAGGCCGATGGGATGGAGACAGGAGGCATGGGCTAGCAGAGGAGGCTGCCCACCAGAAAGCTCACACTGCCTTTAGCAAGACAGCAGAGGGTGAGGAAAGGGTAGAGCGTAGCAGGAGGTACAGACAACAGCAGTAAATGTCACATGTAATTACATTGTGGGAAGGGGTGGAAATGAAGTCTTATTGTGAGGATATCAGCTAAATAAAAAGAGAAGTGAAAGGAAAGAAAGCGCTGGGGGAAAAGAACGAGGAGGACAAGACCAGGGAGAAGAGGGCAAAAGAGGCAATTCAGGAATTAAGTTGATGTAAAGGGCAGTATGAGAGGAGGCACAGACTGCTGGAAGTCACCACCAGGACCAGGAGGTCCTTAGTATCACCAAAGGAATGAGGAGCCATAGCCAGCTCAGTCCTTAAGTATTTCTCCCATGTGGTGGGATACTTGGAATGAAGCCCCACCACGTCTGCTTGCCACAGTGCAAGAATAGGGCAGGGATGTGCTGTGCGTGTGTGTTCATCACGTGGCTCTGGGTCCGTAAGGGAGTTGGAGGAAGGGGAACGTGCAGCAGCCCTGGGATTGTTTTTGACTGTAGTCTCTGGAAAAGGGTTGCCACTGGAGAGAAAGGAGATGAGACTTTCAGCCTCCTCATGGTTCACATGTTAATCTGCTGAAATATCACTCTACAGATTTCACCCAAGTGTGGGAATTAAGTATGGAAAATACACACCTGGGTATCCCAAGGTGTGTTGGTAATAACAAACACCACTAGCTGCAAACTGCTGGCAGAAATTTCTTTTGGGGTTTTTTGTTAGCTGCTGGTTTTGATAATATTATATCGTATAATTCCCAAGACAGTTGAGTTTTGTTGTGTTGCAGCAGTTTGGTATAATTAGTCTCCAGCACTATGATTTTTCTTTTAGTTAAATGCTTTGGAGGTTATAAATCGTATAATCCCCAAGACAGTTGAGTTTTGTTGTGTTTGTATAGTATATATACCAGCAGTTTGGTATAATTAGTCTCCAGCACTATGATTTTTCTTTTAGTTAAATGCTTTGGAGGTTATAAAGTCTTAACTATCAACAGTAAATATTCATGGAGAGTGAGAATAGTGCTAACTACTGTAAAAGCTTTTTTCCCCAATATTTTTGGCTACTGCTCTATATTAACACAGGTTGCTTTTCTGCTGGTGTTATGGCTTAAGTAGAACAAGCCATAATATAGATGTTACTTCAAGCAGCAGCCAGTCCTAGATCCAGGTCCCCTATAGTCTGCTGCATTGACAATTCTGGGCTCCTCTGCAAAGGGCAAGAAGGAGACGTTCCCCAATGAGAATGTGTTATAAAACAATTTTGCATTTCCCTTAAGAATTGCAGTGATAAAAACAGACCATTCTGCAGCACTAACAACTTTAATAAAATAACATAAAGCACAGCTGTCAGGTCTGCCAGCATCTCACACTGGGAGACATGAGTGAGAAAACGAACGCTTTTCACAAGCAGAAATATTCAAAGAGCTTCACTGTTTACAAGTAATCAAGACTGACAGTCATAGATTATTGGTGGAAGAGCATTTTCTGCTTGAGGTGAAAGAGGAGGATAATTTATCAGGAAGCCCAAGAAGTCAGACATCAGTAATGATCTGCTTGAAGAAGGGCATATCTTAGAAATAGTGCATTTATTTGTACTGCAAGGCAAGAAGATGTACAAAGTTATAAACAAGAGTCTTAGTGCTTGAAGAATGTGGAACAGACACAGTGTGTAATTTGCTGGGCAACTGCGATTAGAGAATTGACTAATGTGCGTCTCGGTGCTTGTTCAGAATATTAAAAGAAAAAGTTAGCATAATAGAGATTTGTCTAAAAGAAACGTTCATGCGCTCCCATCCTCTCTCCTCCTTTCGGAGTTATCTGAGCTACGCTAATCTGGTTGCTGACATTTTTCTTAGTGCTTCCCCCTCTGAGTCACTCCCGTGATACAACGACAGGTTTGGCTTCGGAGAATTGGGGCTTTCCAAGTTTTGCAGTGCAACATCTTGTCCGTCTGCCGTAGTGCTTTTGTGTCACCTTTCTCTTATGAAACAGGCAAAGCACCAGCAGTTTTGAAATGGTAACTAGCTTGGAGCTCTGTGGACGAGGTTCTGCAGGCTGCCGCCCGCCCCGCCGCATGCGTGCCGCGGCACACGCTCCGGCCTGCAGCGGCGCAAGGCTGCGTGTAGGCACGTCCCGCTCCCAGCACCGATGCCGTGACCTGCAGGAGGAATCGCTGTCCAGATACCAAGGAATACTGCTTCCTTCCTGGGGAGCAGCCTGGAGCAGAAGGATTTGGTTACAGTTAGAAGACGAAGCTCACGTCAGTATAAAACACCGTGGAGATCCATTCCTTGTAGTTTGGTATTCATTGTCTCTGTTCCTGCCAGGCTCACCCAAAGCTTGTATCTTTTTTCTTATTTTTTTTATTTAATCATTATAGCTTCCTATTTCTTCTTTCTTTCACTCAGTGTAGGGGTTGTATATTTTAGCCGGTATTTCACCAACTTTGGCTAACATTACCGTAACACTGCTGAGAATAGGCTGTGCTTCCCCACTCTTCTCCTGCTCCACCTCTACATTCTATTGCTTCCCCTGTATAATCCGAACTTTCCATAGCATGTCAGCTGTTTGTAAAGATGCCCAGTTGGGACTTGCATGTGCGTGTGGATGCGAACACACTCCAAGGCACAGAAGTCCCTTAGAAACAAGTAGATGGGTTTCGGGGGAGACAAGAAGTCTCTCATTACCCACTGAAGAGTGCTTGTCAAGAGAGCCCAGTGTGCCTGCAGAGCCCTGCAAAAGCCCTTGGTGGTGACCCCTTCATCCCATGGATGTCCCTGAAAAACCCTGAGCAAAATCTGTCCCCTTTAGTATTTTGCTCAGAAGTAATTCTTGTAACCTCACCATGTACTGTTTTCATCTTAGTTGAAATAGCAGCTGCTTATCACAACTGCAGATGCACACATTTGTGCGGGAAGGGATTCTGACAGTGAGCAGTTTCTTCTAGAATCGTTTGTTGCAAGAAGGGCAACAGCTGTTTTTTAGGGGCCTTTGGGTAATATGGAAATCCTGTCCCAGGAACTGTGGAGAAGGTATCAAAAGTGGTTTTGAGAGGAGGTGGATCAGTCAATCTCCACCAGGGAAATATGGGCAAAACATCTCTCACAGAAAATCATGTCAGGCAGATGATGTGAGGCTCTGGGTAAGATTTCCGC
>NW_010538325.1:21449-38479 GCF_000687285.1 Phaethon lepturus
CCCCCCCCCCCCTCCCCTTCCCAGAGCTTGCAGAAGTAGAATTGTTGTACAAGAAGTATCACAGACTTCAAGCTAGTCTGTGTTTGAATATCTCTATTTGAGTAAGGATGTCAGCTCAAGTTCTTTCTCTAGCTTTTTCTGACTGGGGAATAAACAAGGGGAAATCACTAGTTTTTACAGATGGATAGCTGGCAAATAGAGGGGTTTTTTCCTTCGCTTTGAGCAGAACCTTGAAGTGTTCTCCAGGTGCAGGAGAGCATTTCTTCCCTTGTATAATCCGAACTTTCCATAGCATGTCAGCTGTTTGTAAAGATGCCCAGTTGGGACTTGCATGTGCGTGTGAATGTGAACACACTCCAAGGCACAGAAGTCCCTTAGAAACAAGTATTGACTGTTACGTTTGTTTCCCACCTGAATTCTAAATCAATACAATTTAATACTGAAATATGTATGATGTTCTTCCCTGAAAGTAGCTTTCCAACTCAGACAAAATACTATGGAGACTGTCTTAGCCTCTTAAAAAAAAAAAAAAAAAAAAAAAAAAAAAAAAAGTAGCTCTTGCTTACTGAGCCTCTTACATAGAGGTCTGAACCTGGTTGAAAAGTACTTACAGAGCAACACATGAAATAACTATCTGAAACCAACCCATCCATGATCCCAGTATCCTGTCACCATTGGAGACCTCTAGCAGAAGCTAAGAGAAGATTTGAAGAATCAGGCAGGTGCCTTCATTGTGCTCTCCAGCCTTCATTAATGCAGAGTCTCTGAACTAGAGGTGGCATCAGCAGCCCTTAATTTATTTATCTTCCATTTATTGGTATCGCTGATCTTGAATCTGCATAATGTTTAGCATCCAGAACGTTCTGCAGCAAGGTTATCCATAATTTAGGTGTTGTGCTTCAAAGTGGCTAGCTATACAGTTTGGTTTGTAGTGGAGCTGCAGGATGGCGATAGCAGAGAAGGGTAGGCAGCTATCAGAGATGGTTTTCCAAATCTTCACAGTGGTGGTTAGATAATATCAGAAACTAAGTGGCACTGGGGTGATAACGGCTTGTTGCACTTCAGAAATTACTGACATAGTAAAAGGTCTGAACACAGAACAGACCTGGGATCCTGTTTGGGTAGACATAGCAATTTCATACTGAAATAATACTCATCTGTAAGTCAGTCGAACAACGAATACATTGGCCGTGGCAGTGATTTCACACTGCAGTCTGTTGTTCGTCATACCCGGTGTGTCCGCAAAATGTGGATATGCCTTTTCAGTGTGAGGTGCGTGACCGCCTGCCGCGGCGCAGCACAGTAAGGCGGTGTTGAGCGCTGTCGCGCCGGGCTGGGCTTGCTGCGCCGTACCGCGGGCTCTGCACAGGAGCCAGGGCTGCTGAAGTAGGCTGGGCTTCCAGGCAAGTTTCAGAATTCATGACTGCTCCCCATATATCTGTTTTAAACTTTAAGTCAAAGATTGATTATTTTTAAAGGTTAGCAATTATGTAGTAAAAGAAACCCTCTCCTTTGCCAGCTTTGAGAAGTCACCATGGTCTGCAACTTCACGCAGTTCTCATTTAAACAACAGCAGCCATTTCAGGATATGCCTCCTTGTTACTGTTCACTTCAGTTTCTTTGAACAAGGCAAAAAAAAACCCTACAACTCAAATCCCCGCCTTACTAGTCTCCTCTTGGACTCGGCTCTCACCTGGCTTGCACAGGAACAGGATAGCAAGGGAGAACGGCAGCCAAATCCTGTCACTAAATGCACTTCTTGCAGGTTAAACAGGGAGACCTGGAGGAACAGGGACTGCCCTCCCTTGCCTTCTAGCTGTTGCCTGCTGTATCTCCTGCTGATGCTAGGTCGAATGAGCAAGATACTGCTTTTTTCGAAAACCAACTCGCACTTCAGACAACTGAGTTGCCACCACTTGGCTCATCCTGGTGCATTCTCTTGGGAAGTGTAAGCGCTCGCAGTCCATGGGAAGTACAGAATGGTGTGTACTGTTTCCTACAGCTGCCTCATTGCCAGGTCGGCTGTGGTACCCACACACCGTACAGGTGCGTACGGTGGGTGACAGCAGGCACACAGACGCAAGGGACGCATGCACAACGTATACAGGGTATACACTATACCTCTTCCCGGCTATTAAATTTTTCTCCGTAATACTGTAGCATTATTACAAGATGGATTTATAACACACCTAGAGCTAATGTAACAATGAAGATTAGTCCTCTACTAGTTGAACAGTAATACACTTTAATTTGCCTACAGCTACTGTATCGTATTGGCATGAAAGGAAATAGCTTTCTAATGCAGCTTCATCTGCTGAGCAGGAAGAAATCTGTGCTGCAGAATGTAAAACTACATAGGACTATAGCTGGCAGCAAAATTCAGAGTGGGAGAAACACAGCACAAATAAAAAGTATTTGTATGCTAACAATCCTAGTTTATTGTTAAACATGCCATATACAGTAACACAGTTTGCTTGGCAGGTTCGGTATGGCTTCATCTTTGTTTTTCACTGCTTCATCGTCTGTACTAAAATTTGTCTGGGAATAAAAGGTGTAAATTTGTTAGTTTCTGACTTCGTAACATTAACAAAAAGTTGATATTATGATTTTCTTCAGAAGCACCGATGCTGTTAATACAATCTGTGCTGTGTACCTAGAGACACACTGTAATTCTCAATACTTAAGCCGTTAATGCAAACGTTTCTGCTGTCTGTTGCAAGTGTAGTCTTCCCTTGATGAGTGGCAGGCATTCTTTGAGTGGAGATGTGTACAAATAGTCACTCAAGTGCTGGCACATATTTACCATGAAATAGAACTCCCTTCTGGAGAGCAGCAAAACCATCAGCTTCTCCCTTCTTCTGGAGAGGCAAAGGACGTGTTTGAAATTGTCATGTCTGAGATAATAACACTTAATACTTACTGCATATGGGATAGAACTTATTTTTGTGGGCATATTATGCAAGCTAGATGCAAAAATTAACTGTTTCACATACTTTTGATATTTTTCCCCACTAAAGCACTAAATATAGTTGTGCTTAAAAGAACAAGTTTTGTTTCTAGACTAGGAATGTGTCTCACTTTCAACAAGGGCAAGGAAGGACTAATAACTTACATGCAGGGAGGGAATATATCTCTTCTGAAAACTACTGGTATAAACTGCTGGTGGGAAACAGCTGCAGTAGGGTCTAGTTATCACAATAGCTCTTTGATGGGAAAGGTGGCCCCATGGGCAGATGAAAAACCAGAGAGAAAATTTTACATGAATTACTAACAAGGTGTCCAGGCAGCTTCTGCCTAGCTCACTCAATGGATGTAATGGGCAATTCAAAATACTTGAGTGTGTGTGTCATCCAGTTACACACCAGTTTTGCGTCAAAGATTTGCAAGGTATCTGACCATCAGGTCACAAAGATGAACTCTGTCACTGCCTATCAATCACCTGGCACCTTGCATTATCATTGTAAATCCATCAGAGACGGTTAACTACTGTCACCACTCTAAACCAGTAACCTTCACCCTTCGTCTCTTCATCACTAGGTCCCTCCATCCCGCAGACACATGGAATAATCACGTTAGTTGCATATAGGCATGCCCTGAATTTGACAATAAAACTGGAAAAAAAAAAAATCAAGAAACTGTTTGTTTTTGTTTTTGTTTTCTTCTTCCTCCCTGAAAAAAAGTTGCAACAACATGACAAAGAGGATTCCTCTGACCAGTGGAGGACAGAAGAAGAAATGGCAGCTGAAGCAGCAATTCTGAAGAAGTACTTTCAGGAAGATTAAAGGTAATGATTTACACATTAACTTACTCTTGCAACACCCAAAACTCTGTTCAGTGCTCCATAGGCTTCTTAAGGACAGAGGGAGAATATATAGAGTGGAACAAAAGAAATGAAAGCTCCTAAGTTTTGTTTCCAAAAGGACACAGCATTCCAACAGTGTCTGAAATAACATGCTCCTCCTTGAACAAATCGGCACCAGCCTAGAGCGTTTAGTTTCCAAACAGCAAAAAAATAACGTATCCAGAAATCAGAATCATCAGCAGTTACTTAAGGGGAATGTCTAACCTAACATACCCTCGCTGTGTTTTTAGAACAGGAAATAGCCTTGGTACCTCTACGATGAGTTAAAAACTGCTGTGTCTGCATACACGCAGATACGCGTATGCTCCTATACATGCAAAATCCCATCAGAATTCAGACTATAGAGTGAATAAGCAAATGCTAACATCATCTGGCAAATCTTAATCATCTGATCAGTTCAACTTTCAAAATTAAGCCTGCTGGGAAACTGCCTGTTCTGCTAAATCTTCCACTGGCCCTAAAAGAAAAAAAATATTTGCAGGGAGTAATAGAAAAGAGAAAACACTTGGCAAAAACTAACATTGATGCTCTAGAAATTGAGAGTTTTTCATTTTGTACCTGGAGTCCCAGAAGCCAGATTCTTCCAGCAGAAATGAACTGGCCCCCGGAGATCTATATGAGTTAAGCTGGGATGTACGCTGCAGCAATGATGCCAAGAGCTCCCTCTCCCCTGTTCCCAATATGTTGTTTGCCACCATCCAGCACTCTCATTTCTCTGTCGTTTCTGACTGTTTCATATTTTTTCCTCTGAAGAACTGAAATCCCATAAATACCCTTCCTCTCTGCCTGTGACTCGCTGCTTGCAGCCCAGCTTGAGAAATTTTGAGCTAAACTACACAACGTGTGCGTGGCACACTTACGTGGCAGCTCTTGTTCCCCGTGCCATTGTGTCATCGCTGTTTGGGCTGGTTCATCTTTCCTTTCCATTTTTTCTTGCATGATGACCATGCTCTTGTCTTGTCCAGCCAATTCAGCTGTGCCAACACTTCTGTGCACTGGCACAGAGAAAGCTGTGTGACACACGAAATTCCCATCTGTGAAGGAAAGTTGTCCTCAGCATCTGGGCCCTAGGGACTTCCAGTGTTTGGAGCAGCAGGGTTTGGACTACACAGTCAAGTTTCCACTGTAGCTGCTGGATTTGTATTTAGACACTCACTTTTCACTTCTCAGAAATATGCTTCTCAAAAATGAATTACTCAGCCAGAAAGAGCATATCCTTAGATAATGCATACGTAAGCACTCTACTAACAGAGGCATTATGTAGTACTTCATCTATGGCACAGCAGCAAATGAACAGTGCTTAGGATAAAATGGTGCATCCCTATTCTGATGTGATGTTGTTCCCTATTACATATTTGGTAAGTTTTTGGGGGTTGTTTTGGTCTGGTTAGAAATGAATTTGAAATGCTTTTCTGCAGAGGTTCTCAAAGGGGTTGGAATTAAATCCCACGTATCAATAAAATGTTTTTAGGCTCTTCTGATACTAAACACAAAACTGGATAGATGGTGTAAATTCATTCCCTGCAAGAAAATTCATGTGGCTGGACTTTTATTTCCATTTATTATGAAAATAAATCAACATGTCCCTGCATGTATGACCTCTTGATAAGTTCCCCATGATATTAAGGTCATTGCCTTTCCTAGAACAGACTGGTAAATTAAATCTTCCTGGCATCATTATCATGAGAGTATTTTGCCTAGCACAGGCAGTCCTTTCAACCCTTAATTCCCAACACAAGACATGACTGTCAATCTCTTCTCCCTGACATTGTTTTTCTTCTGAGGTTTAAGACTCTGAACCTGAGGTAAAGATGTATCTGAGCACCTTCTGAATTTCTCAACCTTTATCTACTCTCTTAACCTTTCTTCTAAAGTGATGAAGCTTGAAAACTTTTGGCAAATTAACAAGGTTATATACAAGGTTATATGCATCCTTCTTCGAAGCTATTTTTGTGTTTCATCTACAAAGGATTTATTTTGCCATTTAAAAGTTTACCTGGATGCTATTTGACTTGAGTTTTTTCATGCAACACAGGGAAAGATAGAAAGAGCTGAATGTGGGTGTTCTGGAGCCAATAAATAGCAATTTTTAAGGCCTTGCATGTTATTTTTCTACTTAAGTGTTTTGTTCAAAGAAGCCCAGCGCAGCTAGATCAGCCTGGACAGACTGAGCTGCGTTTCAGAGCTTTCCCAGCTACCCTTACTCTTACCACAAGTCTGTCACCAATGGTCACAACTCCTATATGACTTGACTAGGTACAGTAGCACCTTTTACCTGTATTTATAGACTATCTGACCAAGAAGGGCTTGCAGGTGACTTTTCTTTTTTCCTAAGAAATACTTGAACAAGGCAAGAAGCCCTTGTTTCTCTCCCTGCTACATTTGCTGGTGCTGATCCCTCTTGGTTGGTTGAGTAGCCGCAGCTGAGTGCTTCTACACCAGTGCCCAGATGTTCAGAAATATCCAGCCACAAGCTTAAAGAAATGAACCCCATTTAGCCTTCCTAAGTTTACACCCTTGAGAAAATACTTGTCTTAAAATAACTTATTTGTGTGTATAATTGCCTAGAGCAGATGAAAGTGAAATCAGTGAGTGAATTTGTGTTTTGCACGCCACTGTATCTCATCTCATTAGAAGGACTTGTCACTTCTTGAACACCTCCAGCTCTGCAGGGCTGCTCATGGTGCTGTGTCTGCAAGAGCTGGAGTTCACAGAATCATTAAGGTTGGAAAAGACCTTTAAGATCATCAAGTCCAACCATCAACCCAACACCACCATGACCACTAAACCATGTCCTGAAGCGCCACATCCACACCGTTTTTTGAACACTTCCAGTGATGGTGACTCAATCACCTCCCTGGGCAGCCTGTGCCAATGCTTGACCGCTCTCTCAGTAGAGAAATTTATCCTAATATCCAGTTCTAAACCTCTCCTGGTGCAATTTGAGGCCACTTGCTCTCATTCTATCACTAGTTACTCGGGAGAAGAGACCAACACCCACCTCACCACAACCCCCTGTTGTAGAGAGTGATAAGGTCTCCCCTCAGCCTCCTCTTCTCCAGACTGAACAACCAGTTCCCTCAGCCGCTCCTTATAAGACTTGTTCTCCAGCCCCCTCACCAGCTTCGTTGCCCTTCTCTGGACATGCTCCAGCACCTCAATGTCCTTCTTGTAGTGAGGGGCCCAAAACTGAACACAGGATTCAAGGTGTGGCCTCACCAGTGCCGAGTTCAGCAGAACTTCATGTGATAAGCAAAGGAAAAAAACTTTCTGTGGATAGGTTATCTAATAAATAATTGCCCTAGTTAGTCATTCTCTTGCTTAGTAGCACCAAGATTTGACCTCTTTAGGAGCCATTCCTTGTTCAGTGCTGGCTATCATAAGCTCAGCTGTGTTTGATAACTGGTTGCTCTTTGAGGTGGATCCACGGAGAAGGAATCCTTACTCAAAGAGCGAGACTTGATGCAGCATCTTAATTTCCAAGTCTATTTTCAGATGCACCTTTTACATTTTCTGATTGTCTATAGCTGGGTAAGTGTTTTGATAGTCTGTTTTGTGCATTTTAAATTACACATACCACCAAAAAGTCTAAAGATTAAAAGAGTTACTAACCTTCAGATAGTATATGAAGAATGTTTCTCTTCAAAGGCAGTTTCACTCTGTGTTGCTGTTTCTGAAGAAAGAACCCGGCTGCACAAGTTTCAGCAGAAGTTTACCTAGTTTATGCATAACTGAAGAAATATTTTTATGCCATTAGAAAAGTACTCAGTCTTAAGTACGATGCCAAAACATCCCTTTGCATAAAGGGGTTGACAGTGATATTCTGTTGCCTAGTGCTTTTTGAGTTACAAATATTCAATAGTTTTTAATTGCTTAACCATCTGAATATTTTGTGTCATTCAACATGCAAAATTCATTTAAGAATCTCTCCAAATAATGCGGGCAGCACAGTCTTGCAGGATTTCTGATGTCAGTTCTCCCCTTCATCCTCAGTCTGGCAATGTTTCTGGAGAATATAGTCTTTTCAACTTTGTGAGAGAATATGAATTTTATTCATTTTTTTTTCGCCCCACTGCAAAAGAGAGACGATCTCATTCTTTGAGAGCACTCATCCTGCCTCACGGCTACCTCTTCTGCACCAACATCTCAGCATGTGTGAAAAGATGCTGTTCTATCGACTTCAGCAGGGAAATTACCACTGTTAGCAGCAGCTGACCAGAGGGAATTTAAACTGGCAATTTGGCTTGCATCTGGTTTTGCTCCAGCGCCTCTGACAGTCCATGCTGCATACATGAGAGTGAGCACCAGAGCAATCCCATCACTTTCCTTAAATTTAGGCAAGTATGACAAGATGGCTCACAATACCCTTCTTTGGTTGCTTTACTGTAAAAAAAGCCTTCCTATTGTTTCTGGTACTTTAAATTGAATAAAAGCACAAAATAATGACTGTGCCTTGGTGTGGATCCACAGGGTGGATGTGGGACATGCACCGTGCAGTGAGGACACGGTCTGCCCCAGCAGGTGCTGCACCTGCAGTGTGGGCCACAGAGCAGGTTGTCCCCTGGGTGGTGGGTACCACACTGACAGCACAGACGCGGTCAGAGTTATTTTCTGTAATAGTTGCTCCTCCACTGTAGGGAGCCCGCTGGCAAGCAGAATCACCGTGCAGTCATAGAAAATGCAACATGCTGTCGACTCTGATATGGGGAATGGGACCAGGGGGAAAGGGGTACCACGGGCAGGGACCCCTCAGTTTCAGAGCCTCACTTTATAAGCAGGGCAATTTTTTGAGTGCTTGTGCTGGAGTTGGACTCAAGGTGGTGCCTGGCCCCAGAGAACACTGTCGAGAGCTGTTCATGGCTGCACTTAGGAGCTGTTTGCATATAATCCCTAAGTAAATACACATCCTAGTAATCAGCTATAGATTTCTCTGCACTCCAGACTTAAGTGCTATTAATTATATCCCCCACTCAGAAGCCTCCAAGAACCATTAATTAGAAAGCAAGAGCTGATGGTTTGCTTGTCTGTGTGAGGCTATTATGACCTGAGAGTGAAATACAAGCTTCAAAAGAAACATGTTTTATGAAGGTCACCTTGGAAAACATCATAACAATCTGTCAGGAGAGGAGAATGCAGCACTCCAAGTGTGTGTTTCAGTGTGACATTATGCTTTAAGTAGTTGGAGATGGCAAAGAGAAGATGGATCAGATCATAGGGTCTATGCTTTTTCACCCAAAATTCTCTCTTTTCTGCAGTAAGTACATATAAAGTAATCTTTTTGTCATTTCAATCAAATGCAAGGAAAGTTAATATCAACAGAAATCCAACAGACAAACATAATCTGGCCTGTGTTGGTATTTTTGAAGGGTAAAACATCCAGAGCCACCACCTTTGCAGCAGGAAGAAGGTTTATGCACAGGAGTTAAATTAACTCTTCAAGGGAAGATGTAAATAAACAGCCAGAAGTGCAGTGACTGTGTTTGGCAGTCGTACCCACCCTTAGAAGGCTTAGGGAGAAAGGCTTCCCCAAATAAATGTGGGGTGCTAATGCACAGCAGCCTCAGCATTGAGGTTGATTGTTTTCTGGTTGAAGCATATCATTATTCTCATAAAAACAAAACTGCAATAGAGTTAGCTTTGATTATAAGTGAAATGTCTTCCTCGTGTAAGAGGACAGCTTAAGAATCATGTTCCCCTCACACCTATTCTAGGGCTCTATTCTGAGGCTGTAAGTAGTACTGTGCTAAAAGTTATACATCTCATTTTCTGGACTTCCATTTCCACATAGGTGGCCATTTAATTCAACTGTAAAGAGTACATGAATTCCATACAGCACTGCTTGTATCCTGTAATTATAGCTACAGCAGAAACGTCACAGCCAGAGACACAGAGAAGATTGTACGGCGTAAAGGCACAGCAGCAAATGCATTCCTGTTAGCAAAGAAAGCTGACAGAGGGCCAGATGTTCTCTGAACTTGCGTATCCAGCAGCCTGAATGCTTACCTGGGCTGTCTGTCAAATACCAAGTATTTTCAGTCTGATCCATTCTTGATTCATCATTAAGCTTTATGTGTGTAGCATTGTATGACAGGAAAATGGGGAAAGCTGAGCATAACTGATGGACGTTGTGTCCCAGGACCTGGGATAAAAGAGTTGAGGTACAGGACAATGCTGAGCGTTAAATAAGGATGATATAAACTGTGGTCAAGTACTTTTATACCCAAACCTGTGCTAAAATTGTGCTAATCTATTGCCCCCCAAAGCTGCAAAAGGATGCACTTACTAAGCAGCCAGACCCTCCTTTAAGCAGATTTACAAAACACGTGCCAAGTAATTTAAAGGCTGCCATCAAACTGTCAGTCAAGAGGGGCATACAATGGAAACTGTTGCTCAAAATGCCATTGAAAGGGGAAACATATGTTTCGGTGAGAAAAGACAATCCAACAAAGAAGGGAGCGGTTGGGGAGTTGCAGCCGCAACAGCAGCAGGGATCCAAGCCTCACACACAGCCCCGGGAAACAAGTTCGGGGGCCGTGCCCTCGTCTAACAGTTGGGTAACAGCTTTGTGTTTAATAAGCTGAAATAATTTTCTCAATATTGAAGCCAGCTCTAAACATGCTCTGAAGTGAAGGTACAAAACTGAATATACCAAGCAAAAAGCCCACTTCACGCTCAATTATTAGCAAAGATTTGTATCGTGTTATCTTATTGCTGTAGCTGCTGCATAATAGAACTGCCCAGAGAGACACTCTAACCAGCAACTCAAACGTGACCTCAAAGCTTAAAAGCTGCCTTTGTGTGAGTTTCGGTATCTAGGCTGTGTAGGTGGAAAGGCATTAGTAACTCCTCCAGTAAGTAGTTAGTTGAAAAAGGAAGGGGGTGATGGACATTGGGAATATATTGGGCTGAGCGTACTTAAGGCTCGTTGTTTGCCAGGACGTCAGTCTCTACACGAAAGGACAGGTATGTGCACCAGTAAACCCAAATGCCCCATTTGTCTTAGCACCTGGGGCTGCTGCAAGCCTCCAGTTAACGCTGCAGTAACAATTGCGCCATGAATTTGTGCAGGGATTTCAAACGCAGTTTTCACAGCTGCAGTCAGATGCGGTTGTCAGACTCTCAGCATTTCTGTTTCTCAGCTTCAGGAACACCTTCCAGGTCTGTCATGGCTCCTATTACAGGTCAATTACTAGGATGGACCACCAAGAAATGCATAAAGTTGGTGCAGACATGGGAAGAAATACCCCACTCTTTCTTCAGTGTGTGACTGAGGCATTTTCAGAGTGACGGTCCCAAATCGCTGGTGCGTAATATCTTGGCTTTAGGTAGACTCCCACCCCAGGGTCAGGATGGATGAGGATATACAAGAGATGATGATTTTGAAAGAGCATTTGCAGGAACTTATATAAGAGATCATGCGCTCCAAAGACTCTTGCATGAGATTATTATAGCAAAATTGATTTGAAGAGTAAGAAGCTGGATTTGATGACACAAGATGCCCTTTCTAATCCTTTGTTCCTGTGACTAGCAGTCAGCAGAGCTGGGGACTGTGCTGTCTTACTCGGGGACATCAGAGAGGTGGCTTCACTTCATGTTTGTTTTTTGTAAAATGATCCTGACCTCCTTTGTACAGTGCTTTGTGAGTTAGGAATGAAAAGCACAATGTGAAAGGCAGGCATTAGTATTATTTGGAAGTGAACTTTATTGAAAAACTAGATAATAAATCAAACAAATGCTCCTCTTTCTTGCTCTGATGTATAATTTTAAAGTAGCTGTGTGCAGGGATTTTCTCCTTTCTCTATCACATAGGCTGTAATAGCAGCTGAAATGTGCTGTGTGTGGATTTAACACTGAAGGTTTTCTTTTGCCTATCGCTGTCAGTGTTTCCTGTTGGAACACACTAATGAGAACCCAACTCGTTAGCAATAAACAGCCTTACATTTTGTCTTAGTAACAAAGATCAAAGATGCTGTTATATGTGACTATCTGTTATGTTTGATATTTCTCAGGTAACAAAGTGTTTGAAAAATGTGACATAAGAAACTCCCCAGAAAGAAAGACTTCATTCTCCAGTTCTCAGTGGCCCTGGAGCTGCAGCTGAACAGTTCTTAGATGTTCTACAAATCTGGGATTCTTCCATGAAAAATGTTATTGGACCTTTGGATATCATCAACGTTGAATTTCAGCTAAGACAACTAACAGCACGGATTCAAAATACTGCTCTGAGTAGTAACTCATATTTTTCTGAATTGTACTTGGGAACAAATCGTTTAAAATTGCCCCTTGGCCTAAATTGAAATAAAGTGCTAGCAAAATCACGTAGCTACTGTGTTTAGGTACATTACAAAGTGTTTTACTCCATGTTGTGCTTTTTGAGATTTGGTATTGTAGGTGGGCTATTACATCATATAAAAAATTAGATCTTTTATGACAATTCATAAAAACAAAGGCTTTGTTACAGACTAGCCAAGATAAACTTGGAGAGATACCGTTTTGTCAGGTAAGGTAGTATAACATGAAATATAGCACTTCCTAAGATCTCTCCTTTCTCTGTTTGTTTTAATGCATTGTCACAATGCTTCTGGAGCTTAAGGCGATACAAAACACTTCTGCAAATCACTGAATATGTAAAGCTGCTAATGAGGTAGTAATCACATTAGGGTTAGACTGGCACGAATGTCCTGCTTGCAGCAACAAACAACATGAGTGGGAGCCACTTGTGTGGAACGGTCCCTCGGCAAGAAATGTCACGTTCAGAGCCCTGCACAGGAAGAAACCCACCATAGGTTAGTTGTTGATTGCTAATGTTTAATAAAAAAAAAAAAAAAACAACCAAAAAACAGACGGAAGAGAGAAGAAAGATACGTATGAAAAGAACATCTGTAATCTTGCTCTTGAATTGTGGGGAAGCAACAACTGAAGCTTTCTATGTCCCATGAACTCAGTTTGGAAAATAAAATGTGCCAAGTCTTTCAATAAGAGCCATACTGAGGGGGGCTGTAGGGCGCAGAGTCTACCTGAAGGCTTGAGGAGGTCAGGGTCTGGTCCAAGCCAGAGCCTGGCAGTGCTTTGCGTGCCTGACAGCACAGTGTGGCCGCTGTCCTGAACAAAGATGCTCCAAAATAGTCTGGCTTAAAGGGCTGCAAGCTGACCTGAGAAGTATGATCATGCATGATGGATGAACTCATTTTTCAGTAATTTTCATTAATTTTCCCTGAGTATCTCTCTGCTATACACTGCAGAGGAATTCAGTCCATTGGTTTGAAGTCTTTGTGGTAGGTCAAATATAAACACTAAAGCAACATCACTGATGTTTGATTCCAGGTTTTACTGTGGTGCTGTCAAAATATTGCTCCTGCAAAGCCAGTTTGATTCAAAGATTTACCATGACCCAGTGTGACCACCAACGTCTTCCATTAGCCCTTTTAAAAGCTGTAGAGATGTTAACGCTATTTCTTTTTCCATGCAGAGTAAATAAAAAGTACATTTTGATGGTGTCTGCACTTTTCAGACCCTGAACAAGGGCTGAATAAACAGGAAATGAAGGTCAGGGAGTGACAGAGAAGAAAAGGTAAGTAGTCAGGATGGTTGAAGATGCTGGTAAATGGGCCAACACAAAGGATTGTCCTTTTGCACTTTTATATTTGAAGTAGCTGTGATTTCACATAGAAGGAAGACAACGGTTGTGCTGCCAGGGAAGCGTTAAAAGGAAAACCTGAGGATCAGTTACATATGCAAGGTGTTTCCAAACGTGATGCTCAATGGCTTCCAATTAAGCATGGAATAGTCTCTATTAATTCTGTAACCTGTGATGAGTGGGTGCTGCGCCAACCATTTTGCATGGGGGCTGCCAAGCAGATGAGAGCTGAACTGTATAGAAGATTTCATTTGTGTAAATGAGGAGGCTGTTATCACAGCACCAAAGGCCCCGTTTTTAAAAAAAGCCTCCTGTGGCATTATGCACAAAACAACGTATTTATGCAGCATGAAAATATTTATGTGCTTCACTCCAGCTTGAAAAGGGAATTTGCAATATATGAGGGACATGAGAAAGGATTGGAGTGAGAGATTAGAAAAGACAGATCATGAAGTACATGACATCCTGCAGCATGTGGAGTAAACCCCCCCTTTTTTTAAGACCTGAGCCTTAAGGATGGTGTCTGGATCATTCATACACTTCCTATAGACTTAATTTTCTGCAGACAAAGCACTGCGTACAAAGATGCGGTTGCTGGAAATGCGAGGATCCACTGTGCTGAAGGCACTGGTGGTCTTTGAAACCAACTTTATCCTTTCCAACCTCGATCACTTGCTCTCACTGGGGTCATGCCCAGGGCTTGCCTTTGGGCTGGGGGATGCTGCAGAGTGCTGAGCTCCTCCACCAAAAGCAGAAAACATGGGAAGAATCGCCCATGCTCAGATGGACGTGGTGCAAGTGGAGTGGTCCCAGTGGGATGGCTTCATAACAGGGCAGAGCGCACGGTGCTCGTTGTTACACGGCTTGGAGCCTCATTCTCTATCCTTACATGCAAGCAAGTTTCTCAGGCTTTTTCGATTACTGAAAGTTTGTTTCGCTGAAGTGCGTAGTTCCACCAAGGGGCTGCGGCGGCTGTGCCCATGTGCCTCTACTTTCATTAGCAAAAGAGCTGTGGTTCAGCCACGTTGCTCTTCATTGACTTTTGTAGGACCGGGCTGGGAGTAGGATGTGCCTCCACATGCCCACCTCCCCCTGCCTGCCTTGGAACAGAAATTGCAGAAGAGCAGTCCTGGGCATGGGCAGTCCTGGGCATGGTCAGTCCCACGGGCAGGGGAATGGCCGGGTTATCGGGAGCGCACATCCGACAAGGACACCGTCAGCCCACGTACCGGCTCCCCGCCACGCCAGGCAGTCCCATTTGAAGGCCACCTGGCAGCCGTCTGCTCATCCACGTACTTTTCCAGAGCTGGGTAAAAACATTAGGAATGAGCTCTGAAGGTTTTAGCACGGCAGCAGCCTGAGCCCGTGTTGTGCTGTCCAAGGTCACAGGGGCCCAGCTTCTGCACATCCCTGCTTCGTTTTCCAGTGTGTGAATGCTCATCTGGGCTGCAATTATGTTTCTTTGTGCAGAAAAGCAACTTAGATGGCTAACTGTCCTGTGGCAAATCTGCTTGCGCTAAGGCAGACAGGTATTATTCTACAACACTTTGAACAAAGGCTGTGAGTACAGCACGAGGGTACTGTTTAATTACCTTTCAGTGATTCAGCATCATTCTTGCTCCAGATGCACGACTGTCCTTCCCAGCACCAGCCCCTGGTCTTCCATGGGAGAGCAAGTGCCACCCCAGGTAGCTCAAAGGGGCTTGTGGGTTGACGGACCAATGGGCTGGGGACATACCACATCGGCTCCTTGAAGTCTTTGTGCAGTATTTCAGAAATTGGCTTTGTGCTGCTTCTAAGCTCCCCCAGCACACCTACACCTCACCCCCCAGGTATCAGGCTCTCAGTTGATCCTGTGCTCAAGTAACAGGGTGGGGTTTCTCCAATTAATGTTGCAGAGAGGGGAAAATGACCGTTTGGTCTCTATGGGAGCCTGACTTGGCTGCAGACTCAGAAGCCCATGTAAGACGGAGGCTCCTGGCTGCCACGGTGGACGTCAAGGTCAGCTCCTGGCTTGTGACAGCACCCTGCAGTGTGACTGGGGACTGAGCATCCCTTGAAACAAAAATACCTGAATGCATGTGGGATCTGGGGGTGATCTCACACCCTAGCTGTAAAGCAATAAAAAATCATAATGACCCAGTATCCGCAGAGCTAATGAAAAACTTTCAAGCCCAAATACACACATAGTGGCAGCCATGAAAGAACCCAAATAATTTCTGAGTGCTCTGTGCCCTCGTATCCACTCCCCATCTCTCGCTGTCACTGTGGTCGATAGCTGCTGAAAAGCCTTGTCCGATTCCTGCATCTGATTCCTAACGTACAGGTCAGCAGCACTGTGAAGAAGAAAACGCTGCTGCTCATGTAAGCTGTCCTGTGTGTTGGCAGGTCTGTAAATTTTAGAACAGAGTGATGTATTTCAGTTCCTGTGAAATTTCTGAATAATCAGCTCATCAAAAAATATCATGCAGTGTTCCCTTGTAGTCCTCTGCAACTTGCCACCTCTCCTGCCAATAGCTCTGTAGGGTGACCACAGCTTGGCATAGCCCATTAGCAGAGCTCTGCACAATCACTCATGAATAGAGCTGGCTGAAAAATGCAATTTTTCTTCTTGGGGAAAAAAAAAAGATTTGGTGGGGCAGGGGGGATGTTTGGCTTGGCACTTCAGGATGAAGATTTTCTCCACTGCACCCTCCAGCACCCTCTTCTGCTCCCACCTTCACCTCTCTTTTTCCTTGCTACCCCACTTTTTAGAACGTGACTCCAGGAAATTCAAAATAAAAATAAAAATCCCATTTAAAGTGGCAAAGTCTTGCTGTTTGCTGGCGAGCTCCTCCCAGCCCCCAGGGCTAAGAGTCTCACTGCAGGACGGGTGCCAGCCCGCTGGCACCTTCTCCAGCTGGTCCTTGGACCTGTGCTTTTTGTTGCCTCTGCCCAATATCTTCTTTGGAGTTTCTCCAACATATTCCCCCTCCCTGAGCAGCTCAAAAACCTGCTATTTAGGCACCTGGGAGCTGGTGACCTCGACTCTGGTCACGGGGAGAAGGCAGGTGCTGCAAGTGTAAACCCGACCAGCAGCATCGTGGCCATGAGGAGCCGAGCAGCGGGAGTCGCTGGCCTGCCTTCGGCTGCTCCTCTCGGTGCCGGGTTGCCTCTAGGCACATCCCCTGTGCCTTCCCCCTCCTTTTTGACATGTGTTTCTCAGTCACGGGTGATCATTGCTTTGGCTGGAAAGGGCGGACTTCCTTGCTGTGTCCTCTGACGATGCTCGAAGCCGAAACGCGGGGAGGCCAGGCTGGTTGGAGACCTGTCCTTAAGGCAGGCGGCAAATAACAAGTGCTGCTGAGCCAGGAGGTGCAAAAATCAACGGTCAGTGCATTAGGATTAAAGCCGTGGCATGAAAGCCTTGGACAGCCAGGGGTTTGTTGTGGGTTTTTTTAGACCTGTGGTAGCTGCACTGACTGTGGCGCTTGGTGTAACGTGAGCTTAGTACTTGAGTCACTTCGCGAACCCCTGTGTGCCCACCCCGGG
>NW_010538325.1:38525-38736 GCF_000687285.1 Phaethon lepturus
GCCCCCAGCGGGAGGCAGCTCCGGCGCGGTTTGCGGGCACTGCCTTGCTCCCCCTTGGCTCTGCCCACAACCTGGCCGCAGCTGCCAAGCATTTGCTCGGTCCCTCTTGTGTCACCCCGTCTCCTTCTGCTCGGGCTTTTGTCATTTCTTTTGTCACCATAGTGACGGGAAAAGAGAGATGATTGCCGGAGTAATTGCCCATATTAGCTGG
>NW_010538326.1:0-13025 GCF_000687285.1 Phaethon lepturus
TCTCCTTGGCTCTCTTTCTGTTGTTAATATACAGAAAAGAAACAGCAAAAGGATGTGCAGGGTCTGAGAAATGGTTTGCTGTGCAGAAACCAAATCTTGGAAGAATTTACTAAGAAATTGAGATCACTCCCGCAGCTGTCTGGCTTATCACCAGGTCAGAGTTGGGCAGAGTCCCACAGAGATGGCACAAGACAGACCTGTGTTACCCCATGAGACCCTACCAGCTTTCACAGTCATAGTGATAGATCTTTTTGATTTAATATTGTATTTTTTTTAATTTGACAAATAACTTGTTTTTCTAATTTTGCCTTTTTTATCCTGATTTTAGTTAAAACTTAGCTTTAAAAAAATTACGTCTGACTGGAACATTCATGAAAGTTTGTTGAATTATAGACCACTAAAACAGGGGTTATGTTTGCTAAGTATTTGTATAGCAGTTGCTATAGGTCGTATAGCCTATAGACCTCTTGTTGCAGAACTATGAGTGAAAATATATCAGTTTTATGCAGGATGACAAACTAATTATCTGACCAAATTGTTAAGACAGAATGGACTGTGTTTAGTTAGGGCTACTTCTGTCATCCTTGCAGCAGTAGTAACTGTCTAGAGCTTTACATTTACAGTACAGAGAGCGATCAGGGCAAGCAGATGGGGCAGATGTTTGGTGGTTTGGCTAAAACAATGTGACCTTTGGAGCTAAGCCTGCTTATACCTTGGTTTCCCTCTGGTTAGGGTAACTTGCTTTCCACACTTCTATTGACAGACCATATAGTTCTTGAGAGAAGCTGAACTCATTTGAAGTAGAAGTTGCTCAGACTCTGCTTCAAGGTCTTCTCCATCTGGCTTGAGAGATTGGTCATGCTTGAATAATTTTTAAAGCTTTGTTTCCTTTTTCTTTCTGCTACATCTTATAAATTTTTCTTATTTCCCACTTCCCTTTCTTATAATTTTTTGTTGTTGTTGTTCTCTTTTTGCTATCTGCATTCTGGTCTCTTTGAAGGGTGTAAGCTGTCCTTTTCCAGTGATGCTATTCAAGAGAAATAAAAGGTTAATACAAGATCTGGGCAAATAATGATTTGTTTCCAACAGTGCTACCAGCCGAATTGGCTTTCAGCTGCACTGTGTGCTGAAAGCTGATGACTTACAATTGGCTAAAGCTGACGGTGGGGCTGGAGCAGCTGTGGCATAGCATGACGGCAGAAATGTGCAGAAACAACTGGTTTCATTAGAGCTGAAAAAGAATGTCTTCTTTCCCCCTTCTTGTGTAAGTAGGTGCTCTGAAGATTTTCTTGTGTTAGATATCTGCTGAGAAACAGCAAGATTTCAAGAACAAAGCTGTTTGCATGTATGTAAACTAATGTAGTGAAATGTTTAAGTAATTTATTTGGTAATGCTTATGCTTTAGTAAGGATTTATTTTTTTTCCAAGTGGATTTAGTGTTTTTAAAAACGTTGCTGGTTTACCAGCCCTGTAATAGTCCATTTATCCAGAGAGCAGGTATTGCCTAGCTGCTGGCCTGGCATTGCCTTTGGCTCACCTCCCAGTCTAGATCCCCTTGAGAGGATGCTGGTGTCCATTTCAGTGTCTGTTCACCCTACCACCATCCTGTGGAGATCTGGGAAGTTATGCTTTGCTGAAAGCTGTGATGGTTTTATGTTTTACACTGTGGACCATTTGAAATTCAACCAAGTACAAACATCTGGTGGCAGTCAAGCCAATTTATGAGGGCACTCTCTGGGAGGGCTGCATGGCATTTGCTGTGCCAAGGGAACTGTGACTCTGTGCCTGGTGATTTTGGAGAGAAACCAGCTGCTGCTCTCTGGGCTATTATTCCTACCAGCTCCTCCTTCTGCTATGCTGCTATTAGGACCAATGTATTTCTACCAGAGAGGATTTTCTTCTGGGCAAATGTGTTTTTATACTTATCACCTAGAGTCTTTTCATCTATGCTAGCAATATTACTGCTGCTTCTACTGGCACTGCAGCACATACCCTGAAATGCGTCAGTGTGTTGCCATAAATGCTGAGCGCTTCGTTGTTTCCTTAATCCGTGCTGACTCCACCGTTTCTGGGTATTATCAGAAAAGTGCTCACCTCGGTAGCAATTGCCTATGGTCCACTAGGCTTCATGTTCTTGCCTGCGTCATCACATGAAGTGGCATTAGAACTCGCTAGATCTTCCCTCCAAAGAGGAGAAAACAAAGGGGAAGGAAGAGCAAGCAAAAAAGAGGATTTGTTTTCTCGCAGACTAAGCTGCTAATGCTGAATGACATAAAGAAAGAGATAAGAAAGCTGCTAAGTCTCTGAGGAGGGTTGTGGGGAAAAAGTATGCTCTCCAAGGAGGATACAAAAGACAAAACAAAGCAAAACCAACACAGTTATGGGAAGAAAAAATAAGCCCCTCCAAGAGGAGACTTAGCAGAGAAAATGGGTAGCAGGCAGAAAAATCGTGATGTCTACATCAGGGGATCCAGAGCCAATAGAAGCTAGTGAATATCATCCTCCAGGGAACAGAGATAAGATCTATAAGCAACAGAAGAGAAAATTAAAAGAGTAAGGCACCTAATTTTCCTTCCCTTCCTCCAAAATAATTTACTATAGCTGTACTGCTTGGAAGAGTTACTGCATCAGGATAGGTTGTTCCCGTATAAACTCCTCTGCTTTCCATTGACTAGTAACAAATAAACTTCCAAGGCCAAGGTGAAAAAATGTCTTCTACTGCTGTTGTAGTTATTTCCTGAAAGAGAAAAAAGTATATGAAATACCAGAGAAAAGTGTCCAAGAAAGAGGTGCTGAAGGACCACAAATGGGTTTGAGCGTTTAGCCGGGAAGCCTAAACCATCTTCACAAAACATCAAAAGCAAGAAAAAAAATTGCAGTATGATGAGGTTAGGGGAACACACTGAAATAGAGAAGGCAGAAAGTCTGACCTGTGCTTTAGGTTAAGTACCCAGCAGATTACCTATTGAAAGAAAAGCTCCCAGTAAGACTTGTGATGAGATACCTTAGTGTCCCTGACAAATCTGAGAACTTTGTAAGAGTCAAAGAGGATGTCCTGAGTATTGTCCAGATCTTTGATGTAGTTATGAGTGGGACATGGTGAAAAGAACTGGTCGAAAAAGCAAGACCAGCTTGCTTTAGGCATTCACCAGGCTTTCTGGAGTTGGTGATGTCTGTTAATAAGCCATTTACCTGATTTCTTAACTTTTACCTAGTAGTAGTGGAAATGGAGATCTGAAACAGCACAGCCATACACAGCCCTGTGTATTCTGGTATTTCTGACAAATTAAGTTTATTTTACTGAACTGAAATTGTAGGCATTTTAGAGAAACAGATGTGCCACTGACTCCTGGCATGATCTACCCTTAACTTCTTACCACGGGTTTTGCTATATTTGCCATATGAGCTTCTCGTGTGCTGGACAACACAAAGCAGGGCTGCTTCAAAACAGAACAGTCTACTTGTTATTAGTAGCTTGTTTGTTTGTCCTCAGGCCTATTTATAAAAACAGCCCCAGGCAGGGAATTCTGCCAGCAGCCCAACCGCTAAACAATTACAGATCTTTTCTTGGAGCAGTGTGTTCAAATGTATGCAATAATTCCGCAGCAAACCTGCTGCCCTGCTCACATGTGTATGAAAGTAACCGTTTTTGTGTGCAGCACTTTTTTTTTTTTTAATAAAAACACAGTCTCAAAAAGTATCCATGAATTTAACTTAACGGGGATCACTGCCAGCTTAGTGAAACCAGGCCTACAAGTAAAATATGCAGAACTCAAAAGCAAGTCAAAATGGTCAAATAAATATGAATCAAAACCCATACATAGGCCGCAAGCTCAGACCAGGAATTCAGGGAACTGGTACTTACAATGGGCCAGGCTTTTCACCTCCCCCCAGTTAATTTTAAGCAAAAAATAAAAGGAAACCCCTCTGTGAGGGAGAAGGTTCATCTTATTTTGAAAGGGCATGGTAATACCTGGTTTTATCAGTGGTATGATACTTCATAGATTTCAGTTCACGAGTGTGATGGATGGTTGATTGGTTTTGCGGGGTTAGTGTTGCAATGCAGATGAGACGCACTCTTTAATTAGCGGAGGCAGAACTATAGGGACCAAATGATAGTCCCTTGGTGGCAAAAATATGCTAGAAGTAGAAGGAGGCTTAAATGTTTGGATCTGGCTTTTGGTTTTGTTCTGACTGCTGTAACAGCATAGCAAGAGGATTTTGTAAGAATATCATGTTAAACAACAGACAGTAAACAAGTCGAGTAAATCTTAGGAAAGGTGGGAATGTTCAAATGAGTCTTTTGGGGGAAGTCCTCTCCAATGGAGATTGCATACTTTGCACAAGACTGCCTTGGCTGGATCACTTCTCAGTACGAAGTACAGAAGTCATGAACTGGAACATCTCTGCTTAGAAAATATGCATTTGTTAACTAGATCAGTTGTATTTCAGGGGTTTGAAATGTTCTTTTTAAACTTGAAATATTTGTCTGGATTTGCTAGATGTGATGCAAGGTTTCAACAGTTTTGCATTTGATTTATAACTTAAGCCTTAAGGAAAACATAGAATTCGTTTTTTAACCCCAAATCACTGTGAAATTCATTAGCTCTTTAGCTATTGGGTTTTTAAAAAACATTATTTTCTTTTTTACTGTATTCTTTCTTGGAGGGAAAACAAAGCAAACCTATTTGGCTACTGCCATGGAGAGGTGTGGCAGGCACAATCTACCCCTCAAATAACTTAGACCCAGATTATATAAATACACCCTTGAAACACTTAATCCCTCCATTGATGTCTGAAGATTGAGGCAAATCCTGAAGTAGCTTAAAAATCAACTGCTGTGCATAGAACAAGAGTTGGAAATGCAGAAACCCCATCTCCTTTTCCTGTTACATGTATTTCTGGAAAACATGCTCTATTAAAGGTATGAGGCAGAGTCGCTGCGTCTCCAGCATTTACAGCAAATTGCAGGGATATAGACCATGGGGAAGCCCACGGCATTGTCTGCTTCTCCTCCCACACATCAGTCTGGTAATGTGAATGAGAGAGATTGTATTTTAGGATGCATACTGTGTCCCTGTTCACTCTTCAGGTTAATGAGAAAACACTATTTTGGATGCCATGGTTCAAAAATTAAGTCATCCAGTATTAAAAGTGTATATACCTTTTGAACTAGGAGGTGAGTGAGTTAGAAGGAATCCTGTAGCATTCGTATAAGCTTTTTTTAATAATTTGCTTCTTTGTCATGTGCAAGCTAATATATAATAATGGACAAAGGAGCAGATGCAGACTTTTAACTATGAAGCCTTAAGTTCTGTGAAGTTAGTGACCTATTGTTTCTTTTCTCTTTTTTCTTTTACCTTTTTCCTTTGTCTTCATCACAGTTTAAAAATGGGAGCTGAGCAGAAATATAGCACGCTGTTTCAGTTCCTCCTTTTTGCACAGAGCCCTTGTGGGATTGCCCTCATCTCCCTTCCCCACAGATTATTCAGCCACTGTTCTTTATATAAAGGGTTAAGATGTGATGATGTTGAAACCAGTCTCCTGTTTACAATCATTGCAGAACCGTAGTATGGAAATTTCCATCTGCAGCAAGATTAAAAAAAAAAAAACAACCCTGCTGATTTTGTGAACGTTTAGATCCAAATAAAGAAATAGTGGCTGAATCAAGCATATTAATACTGATTAGCACATACAGTGTGTTCAGCCAAAGAAGTCTAAGCTAATAGCCCCCCATCCTCTGAAGAAATTAGCTTGCTCTGCTACTACAGCCGGCAAAAGTTTTTCTGTGTCAGCACAGGAACCACAGTTTCACTTGCAGAGGTACCTAAACTGCTCAGCTCCGATAATCTTCTAAAGTGCAGTGCTTCCTTCTTGAGGGAGATATGATCAAGGTAAAAAATTATTGATTTTGTAACTATTGCTAGCAGTGGGTTATTTTTTTCTTGTTCTTTAGCTCTTTTATCTGTTTGGGAAATGACAAGTACAAGGATGTCGATACTTTTGGAGACTAGAGTTCACAGTGCAAGATGTCTGTGATACATTTAAGTCTATGATTTGATTATTTCAGGAAGGAAAAAAAGATATGTGGATCCTACAGGCCTTTTGAAGAAACTAGACAGTTGCTTAACTTCTCTAAAAGCAAAACCAGTGCTGTCTCGATTTCACATGCTGTGTTTTACACATTTCCAGGATTACAACGGGTATAATTTCACATAGAAGTCGTGATGGATTTTCCATATCAGTTCTGAGCACACACTTATAAAGCACCCATCTCCCTGCAACCACAGCTGCCTCTCCTGCTCCTTCCACAGCCCAGCGGTGTAACAGTCACATAGTGTTTGCACCGGGCACAAGAAGAATACACTGCTTATATTTAAAGCACTGAAAACTTTAAAACTTGCATTGGAGACTTTGATATTTTCTATTAGCCCTGGAATTTAAATTATTGTTGCTGTGTTAAGTTCCTGACAGTAGCAGATTACAAAAAGCAAACTCTATGACAAAATGCACAAGTTGTGGTTTCGGGAAGAGGCTCTTTCCCAAGCTGATGCTTTAAGTTGTGTACATGTTAATGTTTGTAACTGAGTCAGTCATAGAATGAGCATTTGATGTATTTGTGAATCTGTATTGCTGGTCTGTGTGCCACTGAGAGGCAGGAATCAACTGATCCCTTTCTTACGGGCTGTGCGCTTAGCGCTCACTTGAAGCGCTCTTGTACGCTGGGTAATGAGCTTGGCGACCTCGGCATCTTCAGGCTGCTCTAAGGGCTGCATTTTTTCAGGAGAGCAAAGTTGAGGGAGTTCCTATTTTGCTTTTAGGACAAGTTATAGTTAATCTTCTCTTGCCTTTGTAAACTCCAACCCAAAGTTGTGCATATATAATAACCAAGGGTAAGAATTCAACACCATAGTGATTTACATTTTCAGATTACACAGTTAACCGTCACAGTACTTTTCCTGTAAATGGGAGTTCTGCTCATTTTTTTAGCTGGAGAAACCTCTTGCTGAAGTGCAGAGCTGTGTTGAAAGCACAAGGAAAAACAAATGGTGGCATTGGATTCTGGCAATGCCTTTTGCCAGAACAAGGTGAGGCCTTGGGTTTGCCTGGCAGGGGAGAATATATGACAATGCATAACTTCTATCCTTGCTGGGATGAGCAAGCATCCCCAGACAACATCCGAGGGGGCTGTACCGCGTGTGTTTTTAACCTCACTGGCAGCTGTGGATGAGCTCCTGTTGGATAGCGTGGAAGGTGGCTGGGCTGTCCCTGTTGCTGTGTTGATTACATGCAGGGCTGTTTGGCCTCCTGCTCGCTAGCTTGCTGGTGCAGGGCATGCTGGAACAGTCAAGTGGGATTTGCCCGGGGGAACAAAGAAACACTATAAGAATCAGGATCAGAATTTGGTTTTAATCTGACTGCCTTTGGGCTGTAGATCTCCATGTGAAACATTATCTGTGACACAAGGAACACTTCTGTGATTGATTGCTTTTTTTCACTGCTGTGATTGTTTCTTTCAGTCATGGAGTTGTTCCCTGGTAGCGTCCTTGTGGGAAAGGCATTAAAAAGGAGAACATGGAAGAGCAGATGAAATGCGGATGTGAACAGTATTCCCACCTCTGCGTTCACCTGGGTCTCACAGGTGCTGCCCCGGTCTCAGGGTGATTTTCTAAAGGACACTCTACAAGATACTGTGTGTCAGGATAACATGGTTGTGCCATTATTGAAGATGGAGCATGGTCTCTCCGCCTTCACCAGTGGTGGGAAAGGCAGTGAAATGGGAGGAAGGCTTCTGTGCTCCTCCCTATTCCTAAAGCCATGGCTTGAAAGTACAGAAAAATCTGTTTCGCAGCTTTTTTTCCCAGGCAGTTCCATTGTTTTTGCTTCTGTACACAATCTTCCTAATTTGTATAGAAAGAAAAATCTACAGTGGAAGAGAGAATATCTTAAAAATGAGACAAAACCCACAGCTCTGAGGGAGATTACAGAAGTTTTCCAGGCTTTATTGTTGCAGAGAGATGCACTTGTAAGATACATCTGGGTCTGCATGCATGAGTTTGCATGGTAAAACACAGGCACTTCAGATTAGAGGTGAAATCCTGGCAGTGGTCAAGCCAGTGGGATTTTTGCCAGTGATTTTAATCAGAGCCAGAATTTCACCCTAGGTCTATAATCTTGTGTAATCTCCCTTTGAAGTCACATGGATTTTTAACCAATGCTTTATATAACACCAAAACAATTCATTATCCACCCAATATTGTCTGTTTTCCTGCGTAACCAAAACTGAATGTTCCAAATGTGTTTTCCAAAAACTGAGATAATATTGAATGAAAAATCTGATTTTTTGTGTGTTTTGTTTTCTTTTTTGAAATATGGGGTGTTGTTAGAGTCACTTTGATGGTGTGGGTATATTTTTCTTTTAAACCCCTAGTCTGACCTCATAGCTAACCATGCTTGAGGTTGGGATAAAGATTTGTGTAGGTCTCTTCCAACCTGAACTGTCCTGTGGTCTGATGGTCCTATTTTGGATTTTAGAGAAATGCCTTTTAGACTCATCTGCTGAATAAGAAACGGATATGCTGCTGAAAATGCAGTTTGTCTCCTTATAATAAATTTAATTATCAGCTGTAGTTCCAAGCAGGAATTTCTGGGTTTGTGTTCATATCTCTGCATATCTGGGGCCCTGTAGCTAAGGACTGGCTCTGCTGAAGCCTGAGAAAATTCCATCTCCAGTTTACATGGACCCAGAATTTCAATCTATTATCAATTTAACATCTGGGGATTTTAAGACTGCAGATGTGTTTTGAACCTGCTGGGCTAAAAAAGAGAAGGTGAGATTGAAACACCTTCAGTGCAACAGTATAATGCTTCCGTGTCAGAGTGAATTAGAGGGGTAGCACACAAAAACTTTGAGGCCAGAACCTCCTGTGTTGTTTTGAAAGTGGGTTGCTTCTTTCAGATCATCAAAGGTGATGAGTATTTGGAGGTTTTCAAGACAAGACTGGCTAAAGCTCTGTGCAACGTGGTTGGAGGTCACTGTTGACCCTGCTTTCAACAGGAGGTGGGACTAGAGACTTGAAAGTCCCTTCCACTCTGAATTGTTTTATGATCTTGAATCATGCACAAATGTTGAATAAGCGTTAGGAGATCCTTGTCAAACACGGAGTAGAAGTTAGCAGGTAATAGTACATCACCTAGTCTTTCTAGTGCAGATTGTTTTTAACTTCTGTACTCATGGAGGACTGAAAGCTGGATTTTTTGCTTTACATTTAAATTCCTCATCAGGTGTTCTACCTGTAACTAATGTATTTGAAGCTTCAGTGCCAGTTATATTCAAGATTGGAGATTACCAGTGGAAGGGATACAACAGGTCAAACACAAGTGCTTAGGATTAATGGACAAATTACTGTACAACCTTCTTTGGCCTTTGCAGAAAGCAACTACATGGAAAGAACAGCTTTTGAGGGATTTGTGAATCTATCTTTGTTGCTGCTTGCATTAAATTAAAATCCTGGTTCTTCTTGGCATTAGTCCCTGTATAGACATACAGTGAAAGAAAAATTTTGCTTTGGCGGGGTTTATATTATTTCTGGTCAAAGCTGAGGAAGGGCTTCAATAGAAACAAACACAGGAGAAGTGACTTACTGAAAGTCAGAAGGTATGTCAGCAACAGAGATGACTCTTAATCCCATTTCCTGTTCACTTGATCATGCAATCTTCCAAGATTTAGGAATTGTAATCTATATATGGGAAGTTTTTATACTCCCCAACAACAGCATCTTAATTCAGGAGTAAAATTGCTGTTGACCTGGATAAGTTTATATCCACATGTTTTAATCTACAAATAGTTAAGGAAAAATTTCTGGCTATATTAATTCATCTATATTGTCAGTTTAATGAGTTACTTTTTTCAACCTTGTAGTTATACCTTGGTATTTTTCATTTTGTTAAAAATAATTGGCTGGCAGTTCCTGTTTCTTTGTGGCTTCTTCATTTGCATGATTTTTATCTTAACCATTTTTAACCTTTAATTTCCTTTCAATTATTCCCACCTTAAAAGAAAAATCTCTGCCTTTACACATCAGTCAGGTTTGAATTAACTTGCAAGTATGTGACTCAAGCTAAATTTGCTGTAGAGCACATCTTTTTAAAGCTGTGAGTTTTATTTGGTGAGGGTTAACTTCATATTACTTTGAGTTGAATGTTCCAGCCTGGGAATCATTTCAAGTGGCAGATTAAAAGGTTTATGAAGAGGTTTGTCTAAAGTACGTAGGAATGCAGAATTTGCAATAGCAGGTGAAATAATTTGTCAGTTAGTCTGGTAACCTGCCTCCAGCAGTTGTCAGTCTCTAATGCCGTGGTGAAAATTTGTTCTCTTTTCTCAGCCTCCCTTGTACAATTGGGCTGGTTGCTTGTATAATGCATTATGGTATAACTGTGGGAAAAAACAGATTGTGTTTTAAAAGAATAATTAAGCTCCTTACACTGCAAATGTGACCCATATTTTAAAATTTTGAATTTGTTACAGAAAGTTTCAGACTGTAATCTGGTTTTTGTTCTCAGAAAAAAAGGGACAGAAAGCTTTACCCAGGGCCTGTTCTCTAATTTCTCTGAAATAATATGTGTTTTTCTATAGAGGTCAATATAGTTCAGAGCAAAAGAATGAATTAGGCTTGGTGATGTCCCCAAGGACTACTTTAAGACAATAATTGGTAAACAAGAGATGACCGGAATTAGAAATTAGTGGATCAAAGTTTGTTCAGTGGAAATAAGGCCCCATTTCTAAATGAAAGGATGACCATGCTGCTCACTACCACTCTCTGTCATCCATCATTGGTAAACAGAGAGTTAAAATCTGATACTCGGGGAGTTGGGGGCCAAAGGAAGCACCTCCTGCTTTCATGACTGTCAGCCCGCTATCCTCTACCTGCCCGACCTGTCACCACACTGGGCCCTCCGTGTCATCATCACAAGGAATGTCTTCACCAGGCTGGGACAGAAAGATGGACATATACGAGAGTATAATCTCTTTGTCTAGTTCGTGAACTCCAAGTAAACAGAAAGGTTTGGGGTTTTTTTCCCCCATCCCTCTTTTATTTTGTGTTTCCAGAGGGAGCGCAGGCTGTAGTCAGTCATGTGGCTTTCCTTTTGCATCACGACTGACAGCACCTGAAGAAAAACCTTAAATTGCCAAGCACTGCTGTAAATTGGGCAGGTTGCTGGCCTGGCTGGTTGGGCATTGTATTGTGCCTGTGTTACTCCAGCTAAAAGCAAAAGGAATAAAGAACTGTGTTGAAATGAAATCTTTACATTTCTGGCTGCTTTAAATTCTCTTTCCTTATTTCTACATCCGTAATAAAACATTTTGAAAGATCATATTTACTGCTTTGACACTAATCAGGCCAATGTTTCTGTATCTTGAAACTCCAAAACTTGCTTAATTATTAAATGTCATACCTTGCCAGGGTCATATTTCACCCTTGCACTCTTGGCACCTATTTATTATATTAATGTTATAACAGCAAGCCCACTATGGTGGAGCAGGGCTTTCATCAGGGTTACCCAGCCAGCATATGAAGAAAAATCCATAAGCAGCAAAGCAAACAAAGACAATGGTGTGACTTAGCATTACAGTATGGTGACAACCAGTTTCACCTCTCCCAACTCCAGTCTTCATCTTCTCATAGGTTGTGGAGCTGGTTGCAAAAGGGGGTGTTGGCTGAGGAACGTAAATGAGTCAGGACACTTTTTGCTCTTTGAATCTGTGATTGATTTTATGGGCAGTCTTTGTACTATGTTCTCACTATAAGTGAAATGGAAAATGCTCATATGTGTTGCAAGAATGCTGAGATGTAGCTAAAGTGTTTAGTGAACAGCTTGGGCTGGATTTTAGCCTGGGTAGAGCATTTTGCAGTGTAAACATAGAATGAAAAACAAAATCAGACCTGATCAGAAAAATCTGCTTGACCTGTTTTTAAGTTAAACTTTGTACTTTTTCTGGAGCTCTCTTTCCCAAAAGCGATCCCTTGGTTTTGCTGAAGGGAAGGCACAGTTTCTGCCAAAATAATGCCATGTTTCTGGTGCCAAAGAATGGGGAGTGGTGCAGACAAGAGGACTTGAGACTTGAGGGACAAAAAGGTTGGCACCTACAGGATCTCGCCCATTCACTGTGGGTATGGAGGACTGGCTAAAACCCACTGCCCACCAATCTCTGTTAAAGTTCTAAGTGCACAGGGAGAACAGAGTTGATGTGTTTGAAGGACCAAACAACATCAGATATCAGTATCTATGTGTGTGTTTGTGTACTTCAGGGGTTATTTTCTATGTTAATTATGTAATTTGCTGAAAACTATAGACTTTGCATACAACTTAGTCCATGGAAAGTTGTTCTCTAGAATCGATAGTTTGAATACATAAGGACTGAATGAAGGGAAAAAAAAGATTACAAATGTGAAAACAAGATCATGTTGAAGACTATAACATGTGAGATAGCTATTGGAGCCAGTTAAGACCAAGACTATTCAAATATATATTTTTCTTTCAATTCGTTATGTGTGGTGAAGGGAGACAGGTCTGATGTTACAAAAACTATATTTAATTCCAGCATCATCAGGCAGCTCATGATTATATTGTCTGTTATGGAGGAAAACAATTGAACCTAGAATGGATTCAACCTTTATGAAATCAAAGCCAAAGTCTTAAGCCCCATCTCTGTGACACACTTTTCTGGAAGCATTGGTTTCTCATTCCGAACCTCAGGACATCACTCAGTCCAGCCTCTTGCACTGAAGCAGGATAGGTATAGCTAGACTGGATTGAGGTCATGGATGGCCAATAGGTCACACAGAGCCAGTAGGGCCAATGAAAAGAGGGAACACCTGCTTAAGCAGCACGTGATGCTCCCACAACCAACTCATCCTGGTTCTGCACCCAGACAGATGTACAGGTTGAAGAGCTGCCTCTGCTGAATCCACATGGGAGGAGGGGATGATGCTACGGCCTCCGTCATCCAAGACCACTCTTTC
>NW_010538326.1:13056-15145 GCF_000687285.1 Phaethon lepturus
AAAGTGGGGTGTGTGGGATGTTATAAAACTCGGATCCAGCCTCCAAAGCTAACAAAATCAGGCCACCTCTAGCTAAACCATTTCTGATCAAAGTTCTTACTAGTAGGGTATGCCACTTTCCAAAGCAGCAGTTTCTGCAGTATCCCTTCATAGCCCCTTAAACTTTGTCATCATCCTGACAGAAAACTATTCCTAGTATCCAACCTAAATCTTATTCCCTGCAAATTAAGTTGATTTGTTCTTGGTTTAGTGACTGTGGAGACTAGTTGACATCCTTATGACAATCATTGAAATGTTCTTTCTTGTCTTCTCTTTCCTAGTTTTGAAACCCTAGTTCTATCACCATATAGACCATATCTGATAATCCTCCTCTTGTTGTCTGGACTGTTCCATTTTGGGGCATGGTGTTTTAAAAAAGCTCTGGACAAACAAGATATAGCAGAGGACTCACGAGAGTTTTATGAAGTGGAAAAATTGATTCTAATGCTGTCTGACAGCTCTTCTAGTGTACCCATTCTGACATTTGTCCTTTTTAGCAGCAATTCCGTGTCACTGACTCATCCTCAAGTAGTTATCCCTTTTAGCAGCCTAGCTAATAGCCAGCTGTTCCCTGCATCATATTTAGGCATTTCCTTCCTCCTTTCTCTAACACTTTGTAGTTTATAGTGTTTCATTTCACGAATGAGCATCATTTCTCCAGTTTGCAAGATCATACTGGTTACTCTTGCTGTCCCTAAGAAAGCTCAGAAACCACTTGCAGTCTAAATGAAATTATTTCATAATTACATGAAATATCTTCTCTAATCTGTTATTGAGGTAATAAATAAAAGTACAGCCTACAACCAGGCCAACGGTAACACTATGCAGGAGCCTTCCAACCTCAGTGGCAAGCCATTACTAGTTACTAGTTCCCTTTTTGAGGGCGGCACTCTCACGGTGATTTTTCTCTCTACTTTATTTCCCTAATTTGGTTATGAGAATGTCCTGTGCAGCAATGTAAGAATCTTTACAGAATTCAAGATGTATCATATCTGATGCTTCTCCTTTACTCAGAGGCTGCTTACTGCTTCAGATTAAATTAGATTAGTTTGTGATTTATTCTTAAGAAACCCAAGTAAGATATTTATCCTCTTTTCATCTGGATAGCTGCAGTAATTAATTGATCCCCCAAAAGTATCTTAAACTATAGAATAGGGTTGTGCCTTCTGCTCCGTAACTCCCTCATTTGAATGATGAAAGGTACCAGTCAGAGATAAAAAACTACAATGTAGTCATACTTTTTACATACACATATATATACATGTATATCTATAAAAAATTACATATTTTTGGATGCTTTTGGTTACTGCCTGTATACAGATTGAAAGAAAAGAGTTAAAGATTTCCTCTGCACACCTTGGTGGTCACATAGGTGACAGTATGGCTATTATTTGAGAAGGGTGGAAAGTGCTTCTCGAGCTGGTGGAGAGCAGAGCGTTATTTCATTTTGCTACAGGCATGTTTGAGAAGCTTCTATACAAAATTTTTTTTTCTCTCTGTGCTTAAAAATGACCAAGCTTTGTATTATTGCCAGTCTAAGCGTGTTCTATCATGTAGCACATCATACATCTCTAGGAATATGACATTTTAGAGCATCTGTGTGTAAACCATGTTTCCTTGACTAGCTTTATTTTTAGTTCTTGTGTAATATGCATATGCCATTTGTAAGCTTTCACTGGGTCAAGGTAAACAGAGTAAGGGCCTTGAAAAGACAGCCTTGGCTGTTGATTTTTGACCTGGAGGGTCTGGGATGTGGGAACAAACCTGGAGAGGGGCCCTGGTGGGCACTAGGGAGGAGAGCAGCCTTGTGCTAAGCAGGTAGCCAAAGTGGGGGTTGTGGACCCAAAACGCCACTGTGTAGCCCTGCTCTGGGTTGACTCTAGCAATTTTTGGTAAAGAACCAAACACAATGTCCGGCTGTCAGTTTGAACACTAGTTTAACTGTGTATGTTTGTATGTGTGAGATATGAACTGCTGAGCTACTCTGCCTCTGAAAGAGGAGTCCTACTGCTCAAGAAGAAAACTGCCGTTTCCCAAAATCTCCTGCTGA
>NW_010538326.1:15176-30430 GCF_000687285.1 Phaethon lepturus
TTCATCCTTTTGGGCAGTTCTCAGCCTTCGCTGAATTACGAGCTTTGCTTTTAATTTTAAGTTCTTAATTCTGTAACAGTCCCTAAACCTCACATTTCCAATGATCCAGGTGTGACCATCTTTATGCATAAAGGCAGCCCTGTTAGCAATGCCAAACACAGAATATTTGCATTTCTCTAAGAAAAATCATTGCCAAAAAAAGAATGCAAGTACAAATAAACTTCCTTGGGAAAGCAGCATCAGTGTAGGCAGTAAAGAAGTTGTTGAAGTGGAACGATGGAGTAAACCCGACACTGATTGGATTTAAGACTCTAATCGCTTTCCCTTGCACATGAGTCTCATATCTGTTGTTAACTTTAATGAGACTTATGTGCCAAGCCTGCAAAGAGAATCGGTCCTTAATTCATCTTGCTGCCAAACTGTTTCATTAGAAGGTATTCCCATGTCTTTCTGGTGAAATTTTGGTTGTCAGTATTGACATAGGCATAGACCTTACAATGAGGAATTCACCTCAGATCTGGTAGCTGTGGTGAGAAACAGTGCCCGGGTAGATCCGAGAGACATGTGCCGACTAGTGCGTGACTAAAGATCAAAAGCTCGTTAGCTCCTGCTCTCTCCACAGTGACTCTGGTTAAATTACTTTCTTTGTTTTCCTTTCCTTAATTTCTAAAAAGGAGGATAATTTGTCCTTATCTCTTTGAGACAGCTATTGTGAAGATGAATTAGAATGTGTTTGTAGAACTCTCTAGGTGTGAGAAGTTTTATTTGCACGTTACTGTGAACTCCACCCCTTATTAACCCAATCAGCATTTCTCTGAACTTTGATGTTAAACTTTGGCCTACAAATATCTTATGTGATTCCATAAAATGAATACCAGGTGAGAAGCTTCACCAAATATTTGCAGTGACTTAATGAGTATATTTATAGTAATTATCTTATAAACCCAGAATAATTGAAGAACAACCCACAAATCAGTTGCAGCCTGGAAAATCTTGGTTTGTGACTGCTTTCTGTCTTCATCTTCATAACATTTTTAATTTGTGGCACTTCTTTTTCATGCTAATTTGCCCTGTATGTTGCAAAAGCTACTTCAGCCTGTTGGCAGCTCAGGAATGGCAGCAGACCGGTTGCTCCTTGGCAGCAGACCGGTTGCTCCTTGGCAGCAGGTGAATGCTTTGTCCCTTGAAGAGCCGTCCAGATTCACGTTTCCCCGGCAGCCGGCAGTTCAGCCAGGTCTCTTTGCTGCAGAGATTTTCTGGCGGAAATTCCTAACTTATTTTCAAACTTCTGAATAGCCTTTTTGGCTTCAGAGTTTCTTTCTGCTCTCAGCACGCCAGGGGTTTGCCTGCTGGGCTGCCATGCCTCCAGAATTTAGAACTTTTTGTCTTGAAGGTGGCATTATTTAGGAACTGCTCAAAAAACTTAAAACCATGTGGGACAGGCAACAGAGAGAACTAAATTACCATTTTAAGGTGCTGAGATACATAAGGAAGGTAGGATGTTTTTCCTGGAGCTGTTCTTAGTTGCTATAACTGATGTAAATGTTTCTTTAGTTTTACGTAATATGCTGCTATTTGTGGTAAAAAATATTCATGGATATCAGTAGGAAAACATCACCTGTGGAGATTGCTGTTGTTGGCAATATAATGCAAGTTCTTGACTGCTAATTGGTATTAATATATGAAATTTGTTAACAAACAGTACTTGAAGGTCATCAGCCACTGGGAGATCTGCTGTGGGTTGTTTTGGGCTGGTTTGGCTCTTTCACTAGCAAAGTTTAAAAGTCTTACTTATCATTTGGGATAATAATAAAATGCATTCTCTAAATTAACCCTGCAGTCTTTCAACTGAAATTACAAGTATTGTGAGTTGAGTTGGTGATAGCTCTTTGGCAAAAAGATTTATTTTATTTTTCACTAGTTACAATGCTCTGAGATCTCCAAAGTGAAACATATTGCATTATATATGGACTGTCAATCATGTTTTCCTTTTCCTGTACTCTTGTTACATTCCTACTTAGAAAAATTATAGATTGTCACTTCTTTTTGTAGATCTTACAAGAAATGTCTTCAGTCAATAGTTAGCACAAATCTCAGTTGCTCAACATCTAGCCAGTAACAATGCCTATAAAGTACTATGTGGTTGCCCAAAGTGTTTCTCTCAGCTTGGATTGTTTTTGTGGAGATGGATGATAAGATTGGGGTTTTTGTCTTTTTTTTTTTTTTTCTCTTATACAGCTGTACTGGGGTGTTTGGCTTAAAAAAACGTCAAGAGACAGGAAAGTTCTGAGAGCGTTTCTATAATAGCTATTGGCAGATACAGATTGGAGCAAATGATAAATGTGGTAATTTCTGAGCGGTTTTGCTCTGGAGTAAATGGTGAATGGGGTTATGTCTGTGTGAGGACCAATTCAACTGGTTGGGTAGTTTTTCATCAAGATACAGAATAAACCCCTGTAATCACTGGGAGATGTCCTAGAACTGCTCTAGCACTCTGATGTCCCTGAGAAGATTCCAAAGGCAGGAGCACCTGGGATGCCACTGGGAAGGCCTGACACATGGCTTGCATGGAGCCACGTCGGGTTTTGTTGTGCTGTTGGTAGGCACTAACTGGAGGTGAGTGCAGGTTAAGTAGCTGATGACTCCCTGAGCTTTTTTTGGTCCAGTTTGATGTGCAGACTTCCAGCATCCTTTCAGCTTTTCTGTAAGTTAGTCTAAGAGATGGACTGAGGACATGTGCTTGTTTGGGAATGCCTCTGTGTGGGCTCCCACTGGTATGTTGGGCCAGGTTGCAATTATCTTCAAAGCTTTTCTTTTGATAGACCTGTGTTTGGGGAGCAGCACACTTCAGTTGTTGTCCCCTCACAGTCCTCTAGAAGTAGATGTGTGAGCTTGAGGTTTTAGCAGAGCTGGTGATGAGAAAGACTGAAATTAAGCAGGATAATTCTAACTTTCAGCCCCTGAAGGACAAAACACAAAATTTACTTCATAAGCCTGACTTACACTGGAACAACACTGAGACTGAGAAAAGATGTTGGGATGTTGGAATCATGTTGGAATATGTGCATTTTAGGAAGTGTTTGGGATACATTGTATCCTATATGTGGAACTATATAGAGTGTGAACATAAGAGATGGGGAACTGATGTCTGAGGAGGACGAAAGTTAAAGACTTTGTATTTTATATGTGTGTGAGTTGACAGAACAAAACGATGAAAAGGCAGAAACAAGAGGGAGCAAAAGAAGTGATAATGAGAAACACAGGCAAGTGTGTTATTGCCAAAATTAGCCATCTGAATTGGTAGCAGCATATCAATAGATTAGCTAAATAAAATTAAGTACTCCCTGAAGTTACATGACTTATTAAACTGCAGTGCATCGTAACCAGATGAAGCCAGTTTACGTCCCCACTATAGGTTAAGGCAAGGATGGCATCACTGGTGTAATATCTTCCTTTCACAGGTGAAAAAAATCCTGTATGGTGCTGCTTGGAGACATCTGCTTTTCCACTGAGGGAGAAAATATATACTTGCTAATGGTGTAACCTAGAAGAGAAGACATGTTCCCAAAGTAACAATAACAATTTATTAAATAATTGAGAGACACTAAAAAAAAAAGTTTAAAAAAAAAAAAGTTTTGTAATGCACCTTTTAAAAGTCTGTAAGAACCATGAGAGATTTATAAGGCAATTGAAATATGGGAGGAAAAAAACCATAAATCAGAGAAAATTGATTCCTGATTTGGTCTTGGGGTCCCATGTTTCTCTCTGCTGTTGGCTGTTTCTCTGTCTCATCTTGTTGCTTCAGTGAAAGCAACAAATCAAATGGTTTTGGTCAGGAGAAATAGCAATGGAATATCAAAATCAATTGAAATATATTAGATGGTAGGACAGTTTTGGTATTATCCTAGGGATATTTTGTGTGTTTTTTCCAAGGTCAACTGTGCATTAGGGGATCTGGCGTGGAGCTATGAACTTTTTATTGAAATGTTGTACAGTTACAAAATCAGTCCTAAAAAGCTGAGGTTGCTGAGATGGCTTTGATTTAACCTTTCTGTATGTATGATACATATAGCAGAAACCTACAACTCTGTTATTTGTGAAATGATGGATATGCTTGTTTCTGACTCTTCTCTTCTTCTCCGTCCTCTATATCTTGCCTTCTAGGATATCTTTCACTTCAGGATATGGTTTAGTGGGCATGGTGGTGTTGGGTTGATGGTTGGACTTGATGATCTTAAAGGTCTTTTCCAACCTTAATGATTCTGTGATTCTGTTTTCCTTGCTTTCTGTCCATTCCTATGGACATTCTCCTAGCTGCAGCACCATTTTTCTGTATCTCTGTATTCTCCTGTTCTCTTGGCTGTACTCATGTCCACTTTTTTCTTCTGTCTCTCTACACCGTTCTGTTATTTGCCCATCTGTCCCCTTCCCTTGCCCTTACTTTTTGGCTCTTATGATATTTCTGTGCCTCTTTTTTCACTCCTATGCTTTCCAGTCAGGCTACATCTTCATCTCTGTCTGGGATCAGCAAGGGAAACATACAGAAAAGATCTTTTGACACATGAGTATGTGTGAGCTATGGTTCTTTCTCACTGAAGATTTTTAGCTTCTCTTTTTCTGAAATGCACAGTTTATTGTAGCTTTGGGTAGATTACCAGCATTAAACATCTCAAGTATTATCCACGTTTAAGGCCAGGGATGTCAAAAATACAGCTGGATACAGAACATTTCACCTGCTGCTTTTCCTAAGGGCTTCTTCAGCATTGCTGTGTGTGTCAGATCACCTGAGTGTGGAGAAGGTCATCTTAGTGCTCCTTGTGTAAGCATGATATATCTGATCAGGTGAAGAAGCGCACACATACGTGCTGCTTAGTGTGATGGGGCTGCCTATATATTGGGCACCCAACAGGAGAGAGAGACTGCCTTTTAGTGGCTCTGTGAAGGTCCACATAGCCCATCCCTGCTGAAAAAGATACAGCATCCCCTTGCAGGGGGGAAATTTTAAGCTTCTGTTCCCTTTCATGATTAGTCTTATAGGATTTTTTTTTTTTCCCCAAAGTAAACTGGTAAGTGATAAATCATCTGCATCTTTTTTCTTTCCTTTTTTTTTTTTTAAGGTAGCTGACAATTTATTTCCTTCCTCTTTCTCTTTGAAGACCTGAAGTCTTCTTTTGTAGTTGTTTGTTGAACCGTTGGTTCAAGGTCTAGTAGAGTTCTCAAACCTTTGCAGCTCTGTGGTTACAAAAAGTATTATAAGATCTCAGGAACTGCGAACTCACGCCAGAACGTAAACAGCTATAACAACAGCAGTACAAAGACCAGTGGTTTTTTTATTATTTTGCACACAGATTGGTGATTGCCAAATATCTGCATCAGGTTTGGGGCCTGAATTGCTTGATCTAATGTTTGAGATTTCAAACAAAAATTGTTAGTGGTTAACATAGTGCAAAACACATATGTGTTTCCAGTTGTTCTCCTCACGAGCCTTTTCGCAATGCTTCGAGCTTCCGCTTTGGTCTTCACAAGTTACATAAAGAATTTTCAGTGAGTTTGAATTCCTCAAGCACTGAGAAAAGGAGGCAGAGAAGTCAAGCTAGACTGGTCTTGCTCTTAGTGGCAATCTTGCCTTGCTGTTGGCTTTCAGAAACCGTTTGTCTTTAGTGGTTGGGAAACCCAGCTTTGGGGTTGCTTTAATTGGCAAAGGTACCTATCAGCAGGGAACATGCTGTGCATTATATATGCATGCTGCTGTTTTATTGACTATTACAAATCAAAGAGGATTTGTATGAATTTCATTAGATGTTTCTGACTATCCCAGTCCTAATTAATATATAAGGACTTTATATAAGCATATGCAAGAAATGTTGAAAGAATATGGGTAAGCTTACGAAGTCAGCACCTCAAAAGTTAGGAAACATTTGTATACAAGTAGCTTGTCCAACTTACTTAAATTCCTTTCTTTTCTACAGACGGATTAAGACACAGCTCTTGGTTCAGGTGCCCATGTATAAGCCTGTAATATACCATCAGAGCTGTGCTAAGGTACCCCGCCAGGCCTTCAGCTTCCTTGTTGGCACATACACTGACATTGGGCAGCACTACCAGCTTCTGTCCTCTCTTTGGAGAGGATATGTCAGTCACAAAGAAGAATAACATATTTCCTGCAAAAAGATACCAGGCAAACTGGTGAAGTGCTCTCCTGTAGAGCGCAGATCATGTGTAGATGCTATGGCAGATCTGTCAGCCTTGTGTCTTGTCCTCTGTTGTCTCAGATGGCAATAAGGATCTCCGTTTAGGCAATGGAATGCCACCCTTAATATCCATTTGCTACCCTATGAGTTTAAACAGTAGACACCTGTGTAGACACCTGTGGTGAGACACATGAGTTTAGGTGTCTTAATCTTAGTTGACTCCTGCCCATAATGTCAGATCCAATCTTATATCTTTACTTTCTCCAGGAGGAATCAATTCATTTTAATTTTTTAGAGGTGGGCAATAGTGAACAGAGTCTCCTGCCCGTTCCCAACAAAGCTGTCTCTCTCCCATCCTATGCCTTCAGCCTGTCCCCTGCTCTGCACTGTTTTTACCTCATGGCTGCTTCTTAATCACAGTTTCCATTCTGTGGACGTCTGAACTCAATTTCAATCCCCCTGCCCAGCAAGTGTTAGATTCCATCCTCTACCTCTCAATCCCTTGCTCCTTTTGAGACATTTCCAGACACAGTAGCTGCTTACTAGCTAGTCTGGCCAAATTCTCTCCCATACTCCTTCTCTTCTTTTGAGGATGTCAGTTGTTCAGTCCCATTGCTGCCAGTGCTTGTGCAGTATAAATGTCAAAGTCCCTGCATAAAGTTGCTGAATTTAGGTGCATTTTTGTAAGGAGAACAGAAATGTTTGCCTGATGTAGTCTGCCCTGCCAAATCAAAACTCTTTGACCCAAACCAAGGAGGAGCTAGAAATCTCCCCCTAAAATTCACCAGAAAAATGTCATTTCTGTACAAGAAACAAATTTTCTGCAGCATTTTTTAGAAATTACTTAAATATTTTAGGTGAAGTTTTCCCAGCTAGCTCCTGTTTGGGGCAGACATGACTTTGGAAAATTTCTGCCCTTTCTCATTACAGTTTGGCAAGGCTTAAAGGCAACTTAAAACAGGTTGTTAAAATAGGAATTGCCAAATAGTAGATTCAGATGCAATCCCTGTTTTGTGCATGTGGCTGTAGCTGAAGCCATATATCAAGTTTATGACTTTACATAGTTTTGTAAGGTATTAGAGCCACTGACTTGCTGTGCAGCTTTCTGAGCAGCTAACACAGGAACTGCCTCTTAGTGATTTTTATAAACTGAAAAAATTTAGTAGTGGGGTAAGATCGCCATGGGCTGCTCTGTATTGTCCTGTTACCTCATTTCCTTGGTGAAAAAAAGAGATGAATTTGGCCTGAGAGCTTAGTTTAAGCAGCTGAATGTTTGCGGTTACATCTGGAGGAACAAGCTGATCTGGTGGTTGCTTAGAACAACAAATTGAGTGTCTTAAAAAGATCTGTGTGCAATGGCACTTGTTGCCAGTGAGGATATTGTTGCGGGTGTGTATATGTGTGTGAGGGATGGAAACTTGAAGATACATCCCTGAAGTGCTGTGCTTGCTTTTTGTTCAATGTGAATGACTCCAGTTCTTTCTAAGAGATGCTCATCTGTCAGCAAAGGTACTGGCTGTCTCCAAAGGTTTCATGCTAGGATCTAAGAACGTTTATTACATCCTGTACACAGATACACACAACAGTCCACAGCACATTTCACAGCTTCCAACAGCAAGGCTTAGACCTGTCATGAAAACCAAAAGCCACCACCATAATGTGCTGCAGGAAAGGGTCTGGAATACTCAAGAGTGCTACCAGCTTTTTACTTCGAAATTTACTTTCCTGGCAGGAAGAATTTGTTAGATAAACTTCTCAGGTGGCCCTGGAAAAGGGACCACACACAAAAAGATGAAAAACCACCAAACAAAGCACTTTCACATTGGGGCAGAAAAGAAGGAAGAAAAGGACATCCCTCCTGTCCCAAACTCCTCCATTTGTTTTAACCCTGAGCATGTGATTGCCTCTTCTCCCAGTGATCCAATATTCAGTCCATGCAGGAACATAATGTTTGTCCGTTCAGTACATAAGCCTCAAACTCTAGCACTAAGTTAAATAAACCTATTTATTTTTGTAAAATTGAAGTGAGAAATGGATCCAGGAAGAAAGTTGGCAATGTAATAAATTAATGGAAGCTGCTGGCTTTCAGTTTTCCCTGGATGGTTCTGAACCACTTGTCTGGACAAACCGTGGCTTAGAAGACCACAACTAAAGTTATCACAGACGGATAAGTAAAGACTAGGACATTTTGAGGATACTGGTTGTGCTGGCTTTCAGCTGGGCTGTAGTCTAGAGAATGACATGATACCTGAATCATCATTGACTGGAGTAGATGGTGGACTTGGCCTTGGAGAAGGAAATTCCACCTTGGAGATGCACTGCTAGTATCTCTGTGGTGGTGGAAAAAAAAAACCAGACCGTGACGTTCCTGTAGACGGCCATACAGCCCATACTGCACTCCTGTCAACGTTGGAAGTTGCCTTGGATCAGTCTTTGGACAGGATATCTGTTAGGAACAAGCTTATACAGAAGAAAGGGGGAATAATTATTAATATTGCCTAAAAATAAGAACAGTATTAAGTTCCTTATTACATTTCAATATAATCCTGGTCAGTGGCCACTTCCTTCCATGACTTTGAAATCTAGCATTGGAAATGGCATACTCCAGGCAGTTATAGGGATCTAATTTTCTCCCCCCAGTTCCTTTCTGCTTTCTTTCCTCCTGCCCTAGAGAAAATAAACCAAAGTAGCTCTGTATCTCCTGATGCTTGAGTTTTTGTTACTGTATTACACAAAAATCTGATTTCACAGTCTAGCTTCCAAAAGCAATGAAAGATTATTTTGCAAAGTTCAAGTTAGAGATACACCTCTTACTCCTTTCCCAGAAATAGTGTCTGCTGATAAAATGTCCTTGGAAATCTGTACTGAGGGTCTTAAGAGCGGTAACCAGGCTCTAACACCAAGAACCGAATTCCGTAGAGAAAACCCTTGTGTAAAAAAGCTTTAGCTGAAGTGGAAGACAGTTTATTACACATGCTGGTGTGCTGTCAGAGTTTTAGCAGGAGGTCTCCGAGGACCTCCTGCAACTTGTTAAACATGGGTATTGCAGGAGTGTTAGAGTGGAAGGCTGAGGGACTGGGAAATTCATTTTCAAAAGCCGCTTTGCAATCAAGAGAGGCAGTGGTCCTGGAGAAACAAGTATCTTAAGCTGGATGTGGATGGAGATGTTTATTCTGTTTCAGAACATTGTAACTGGTATATTATGCCACGCTCATAACGTTTTCACTTCAAGTGCTCAGAGGGGGCAATCCAGAAGTATTTTGTAGCTGCGATTCCTCCTTTTTTCTTCTTCCAAAATAGCTGACAACTTGTGCATTCTTGACAAAAATGCTGCTAATAATACATACATATAGTAATTAACATATTCTAAAGTAAATAAAATTCTCTTTCCAGAATATGTTAATTAACTGTAGGGGAAGATTATCTTTGGCAGGAGCATTGCAGAGGTATGCAACAGCAAGGGCAAGGTTGAAAGACTTTCTGGAGTGGTTTGTGTAGCCCTCAACCACCAGCTGTTTGTTGATCAAGACCCAAAGGTGCTGTTTGTTGTACTTACTCCTGGTCTCGTGGCCAAGTGCTACCTCAGGTTTTTGATGCTTAATGCCATATATATATATATATCTCATAATCACACTAAACCGTACTTGTTACTGTTTAATGTTCTGTTAAAACGCAGTGTGTCTGTATAGCGTATAGTCTACTGAAGCAGCAAAGAACAACCAGGAGGGGAGAAATGAGAGAGGTGAGGAAAAAGATCCTATATAGAAAAAAGTTGTGAGAATAGCTATTAATGATTTTTCCTTTTCATGATAAATACAAAGAAGAGTTGTGGTCATGCCTTCTTGTTCTAAGTTGATACTCTGGCATTTTGCAATAGTAGCCTGTTGTGGAAAAGTGATTCTTGCTGATAAATCAGTGGAAGTAAATAAGACCTTCCAGACTGAAGCACACTTTTGCCCAGGGCTGTGCGAGGAGTCAAGTTAGAGATTGGGACTTGGACCAGCATCCACCACCAGCTGCCTGCTCCTGTTGGAAAATGTGTATAGTCTCAAGTACTAGAAAAGGAAGGAAAAGACATTTTATCAAACACATAAGAATGTGCTTTAAATTAGTGAATGTTGCCTAAGAAACAGGATTTCAGTCTCCAACCTTCAAAACAGATGATCCTGCTGTTTATGGGACTTGTTCCTGTTCAGAAGCTAATCTAGTGCTGACAGCTGGAGGGAAGCAGTTGGGCACTTGCAGGGTGATTTCTGTAAGCTCGACAAGCTTTTAGACATATGTTATCCAACACAGCACTGCGACATAGTGATTAAAACAGACACGATATGACAAAGTGGTATTTTGAGGTACGGAAATGGTCTTGCCAGGAGGTTTTCAAGATGCAATTGCACAGGGTGCTAGATAATCACATCTAGGCTCCTCTACCCACGAGAAAGGACCAGATGATCTTTCGAGGTCCCTTCCAACTTCGGCTGTTCTCTGACTTGGGGATGTTGGATCAAACTGGTTAATCCCTTCAGCTGATACAACATAATTTAGTATTCTGATTGCAGCCTTCAGTTTTTTGCAGCTTAATTATAGGAGTTGTTTTTGTTAGAAGTGATGATAGATATGAAAGTGGGACATCTCTGCTAACTTCTGGTTTTCTTCAGGGCTGGTTTTTCAGCTGTACTGCTTGATTTCACTAAATTTCACTAAAGTAAGGTGCAGCTGGAAATTAATCTCAGATGTCTACAACCTAACAATGTCAATGAAAATGTTCTTGGTGGAATTTTAATATCAGCATACTTTGTAATCACAAATGTTATCCTGGGAGAATTAAAATAAGTGCCAGGAATCTTCAGTCAAGTAGATTGACTGGATTAGGTCTGTAGATAATGAGAAGTAGCTGATGAGTAGTAAATTGAAAATGGTGAAGCCTGCAAGACAGAAGTCCTTGTGAGAAGAAAATGAACGGGCCAGACGACTTGATAATGTCAGTAGGTTATTTGCCAGTTCACATAAACTGGTAGAGGTGTCCCAAATTTGGTGCAGTAAACAATAAATGATAGCTACATAATGAACAAGAATGTTGAAAGGGAATTTTGAAGGGAAAAGTCTCAAGTAGACAGCCAGGCTATGAAACCAGTGGATTGGAAATGCTGCTGGCACCCTGCCAGCTTCTGTGCCCCTGCTAATTTGAAAGGTTTTAATGTTGTGTTTTCTTCTTCACGCATAGGCTCAGCTCCCCTGAAGACACCGACAGTACAAATATTAATATCACGATGTGTTTCCCTTCCTTAGGTAGGAGGATGAGGTTTGAACTGGGAGGGGAATTTAGTAATGCTTATTGAATTGAGCCCTGCCAGTGTAATAATGGTGCATTGGGTCAGTTTGCTGATTGTGGCAGGTTTGGGGCTTGCGGTGCTGCCCCCACTTGAGGCTGGGGCGTTTGGGGCATGTCTTGGAAGCCCAGGTGTCTGTGGAAGAGGACTTCAGTGTGAGGAATCAAACAAGTGATGCTTCATTTCTGGGTTGTAGCTATTGCTGCTATTTTAGTTGTGTCTTTAGGCCAATATTGTGTCAAATGTACAAAGTTTAAAAAACATAATTTTTTTCTTCCAGTTTTATGAAAATGCTCAAAGTATGTTAAAAAAATTAAAATTGAACTCTTCTTAAATGAACCTAGCCAAAATCTAATTGAGAAGAGAGACCCATCAGCTTTCAGGGCTTGCCAGAGTTTATCCCAGCGGTGGCTGGGAATAGAACATGGATACCCTGCCAGCCTCAACCACAAAGCCATCTTTCATCGCTTGAAATGTAGATGTAACAGGGAGTATGGACCAGGGGAGGTAGGAAGACCTAAAAATATTCACATGCAACACTAGCTTTTGTGTATGAATCTGTATCTATATATATACATATATTTTCAGTTAGGTATATATATTCACAGACATTGTTGCTCCTATTGAGTAGGATCAGGTTATGAGTAAGATGAATCCAGTGACAATTTACACTTTTTTCTTTGTAGGGTGAAAAGGTTACAGACTCTGAAAGACTTCCTCTTTTAAATTATTTCATGACTCTTTTAAGTGGAAAACAACTTTTTTTCTATATGCCTTAGTGATTGCTTTGTGTGCAATGCTGTCTTACCTTAAAAAAAAAAAAAAAAGGCAAAACAAAAAACCAAAGCAAACAAGACCAGAATACTAAAGAAACAGACTTAAGCTTTTCTTCTGCAATGAACATTTGTATATGTATTTGATTTTTAAAATTTTGTCGTTTTGTTTGGGTTTGGGGTTTTTAAAATAAAATTGTGTTCACTTTTCTTTAGGCAAATTTTGTTTCTAGGATGTATTTAAAGTGTTCTTGCCTGTGGTCAGAGACTTTGAGAGCACACTTTTCTTTCTGGTGTGGACAGGTTATTTTAAATTATTATTGACATGGCAAAATTAGGAAGTAAAACCTAAACTCTGTGTGTGCTTTTATTTGTTGGGGTTTTTTATTTTCTTTTTTTGTAAATATGATTCCCCTGTGGGGGAAATCAAACATTTAATCTTAAAATAACTGCACTCTCACCGGATACATGCTATATCCAGAATTGCTATTTGCAAGCTTCTCCCCAATAAGCAAACACTGAACTTTTATCATAAATGGCATCTATTTCAGAGCTCATTACCACATGGCTTCCACTGTGCTAGCGGATGCCACAATAAAACAGCAGGGCTTTGCCTCCAAGCCTCTTGCATCCTTTTGGGGAGGGAATGTGGCTCTGACGAGAGGTGCCTGAGCTCCATCACCAGCAAAGGGATGCTGGGCACCCCGACCACCAGCCCTTTCCTGTGGGGCTGCTCTGCCGACAGCCCCAGCCCATGCTGGAACATCCTTCCCTGAGAGCTGGGCAACCCGCAGGTGGAGTGGCAGCAGATGAAACAGCCTGGCTCTCAGGTAAATGGTCCATCTGTATTCCAAAAGTCCCTGTGATCACCTGTAGTTACAGTCTAAAAGTTTGACTGCTCCTTCCGTTAGGAACTAGAGTAATATTGTGGGTGTAACTATTCTTAAAGTATTCATGCCTGTCTGCAAATGTCCATGGTGTTCAGCCCCCAACCGCAGCATGCCTCTGTAAATGAAAATGGGTACATAAACCAGTTTATTTTCATTAACTTTACAAGTACATTTACCACATTCTTTATGGTGAATTTATGACTCTGTGTCAGGTTTCTTCATTGCTATATACTTATTTAAAAGTATTTATTTTCTGGCAAGGCTGACCTACTTTAAATGCTGCAGGGTCCTGTTACGTCCAATTTTTTTCAGCAGCTGGTTGATACCAGCAGAGATCTTTGTACTTCAGCTTCTAAACCTTTGATGACATTTAACTGCTCATTACTGTATGTAGGCAGACACTTTATACTTTTCTAGGTGGGCTCTTGCTTCAGTTCGGAGTTAATGGTTACTATTTATTGCATACTTTAAACCTGCATGCAGCAAAGTTGCTGCGTGCACGTAGTGCCTATAGGAAACCCAGAACCCCCAGCATGAAGAACATACCGTCCCCGGCCAGGCTGTGCAGAGGTGTGAGTACGTGAGTAATATACCTGTGCCCTGGAGTCACGGGGACAACTTAGATGAAATAACTCAACATCCAGCATGACTGAGTCCTAAGATGGGTGACAAATAGGAGGTTCAAAGAAAATAAAACATGCTGTGTGGCGTGCAAGAGCATCTTAATTCCTGGGTAGTTATGCTGTGATGTTGTAGTGGGATGTTTTCTTTTGGGTAAATAATTGATGCTCTTCAGAGAGCTGCAGAAGTGCTGTAGCATTATGTGTACTCGGCCACAAACTCTAAGCCAAGCTTAAAATGTTATAGACAATTCAGGTGTGGCTGGTTTTATGTGGAGCTAATTACCACCACCTTTTTCTCCATGCTGCCTCATTGTTCCACTCCATTCCCCCAGCTTTGTTAGCACTGAGTCCCCCGTCCCCATTGCTGCCGCAGCCCCCAAGAGCAGCGCACGCTGCCGAGGGAGGGAGCACGGAGCAGCCCGAAGGCAGAGGGATCGAGGAGGCAGCAGCAAAGCTAAGGCATCTCCATTCATCCGTGCTCCCGTTGCCGTGGCCTCACAGGGGCGCTGGTCCTTAGAGGTCCCATTCTGGGACCAGTGAAGCTGGAAAGTGATATTGCGGAGTATGTGTTTTCATAGATCCCAATAACGAGTATGTACACAGATAAACAAGGATTTTACGTTGAAGCCCGTGGTTGGAGCTCTTACTCTCAACCCACCAGTTTTCTCCCATTTCTAGGTGATGCAGTATCATCCTTTTTCTGTTGTCTTGTGGGACTATTTCTGTCCCTTAAGGGCTGGAAGCAGGGTAAGACACGTCTCCTGTCTTTCAGAACTTTTAAAATCCAGTGCCTTTGCTAGAGAAGGAATGCGCTGCGCTCTTCGAGCTGGGCCACAGGGTATAATTCAGGTCATACTGAGTCACTGATCGCTACCCTTGAGTTTTGCACACTTCTGATTCAAAACCCCCCAGAGCATTGCTGATACTGGTGTCACAGCCCCTCTGAAAGCCTTGGGCAAGGCTGAATGAGGGACCATCGAGTCTCCAATATTAATTTTTCCCTCTGATTTATTCTTCCTTGGAGATCAGGACATCTCTGAGGGACTTCACCCCCATCATAGAGGATTATAGTCCAAAGTGTCAGTCCTTTGCTCCGTGGGTTATTGGATGCTGTGTCCTAGCCTGACCCTCATCATTCTCCTCTGTGGCTCAGAGACCTCTGCTGACCACAGGCACAGCACGGCTCTGTGCTGGCACCTCTCCAGGAGTGCCTCCAGCCCCGTCCTCCCCACCATGGTACAGGAAAGAGGCTGCATCCCTCCGTCTGTGTAGCTCTAGGCAGGGGGACAAGGTGGGAAAGGCAGTGGGAAGGGCCAGCGCAGAGCAGGGCACAAGGCTGCTATTGTGCAACCTCCAATACTGTCATTGTATGGACACCTAATCATTTCAATGTCATGTGCATTTGGGAATATATGTAAATACAAAGGAAAGAAACTCTGTTTTAGTCCTG
>NW_010538326.1:30461-59700 GCF_000687285.1 Phaethon lepturus
CGCATGCAGCTATCCTGCTTTTGGTACCCGAGCTGGCCAAGACATCTCTGGTGCAGTGTGATCCACCGTCAGTGCAGAGGCTTGCGGGGTGCTCCCTCCCCCTGGAGAAATGGGCACTTACTCACTGGGGTTTGGTGTTTCTCACATGGATGCTCTCCTTCTGGCTTGACATCAGTGAGTCAGGAATCCCAGCTATTCAGTTTATTGCTTGGTAGATTATGCTGAAAAACTGCAAACAAAAAACTGTGACTGTTTGAGATGAATAAAGGAATAAACTGTGGATTTTGTTTTTCATGGGATATTTCTCTCCGATCCTCTCTCTTTCCATTTTGTTCTCTCTCTGTCACCCTGATTTCCAATTTTGCCTGATTTGGGGTGCATGGACTCCACAGTTCATCCCTACCTCTTATTCTTGGGGCTTAAATGCTTTTTTTTCTTGTACTCCCTTTTCCAACCCTTGCAGATCACAGCTGTCCTTTGCCAAACATCAATTCTTGAGAGACTACTTTGGGTGTCCTACTAAGAGCTGATGTAGCTTATGGTGCAGTTCAGGAGCTTTCTGTCCCCATTTCATCTTTCTGTTGGGCTTTGCTGGTCTTCTAACCACTGCTGTTGCTTTTCCTGCCCTTCAAGGAGTTGCTTCTCTCACCCAAGCATCCCCCAAGTGCGTTGGCCTCTTGGCTGCAGGCTGTTGTGGTAGACATCTGTACTGTGCGTCGCTTTTCGTTGCTGCTCCCTGTGCTCAGTAGTAGGAGTGGGGGTAGGGCAGCCATGAATATGATGACTGCGTTCCTTGTCAAAATATGAAAAACCTTTCTTAATTACGCACTGAACAAAAGCCCTGCCCTGCTACGCAGAGCTCTGGCTCACCGTGGACTTAGGTAATCGCTGTATGCTGCCGTATTTCTAAGTGGTATCTTCACAGACAGTAGACCCATTGATTTCATGACACTGCTTGCTTAAGTAGGAACAAGGAAACTATAATGGAAACAGGCCCCATGAACTCATCTAATTTATGTAGTACTTACAAAACCATCAGATCTTTGTGGAAAATTATAGAATATAAATAATACCCACCAGTAACCAGGCATTTTCAGTCTCCTCTGGGAAATTGTGGAAGGCTGCTCTACTGCCAGTATGAAATTTATGATACTTTAGGTTTGTACTTGGACCAAAAAGATGAAATAGAGCTGGTGTTTTGGAACAGCTTGAGGGAATTGGGCAGGAATTGCGTGCAACCAAATCTGAAGCTGATTGAGGGTCTGGCTCTGAATTTTTGCAAACCAGAATCGTTAAAGTCTTCAAATGGAAAAACAAGATACAACTGGTACAACACTGACTCTGTTTCAGTTGGGCAAGTAGTTTTGTAGCTTTACACTGGTGAAAATGTGATAGTTATGAATCTACTTTCCTCATAGTTTGGTCTTTGGACCATAAGTAAGTGTTTGATTCACTGTAAAAGCACAAGTGAGTTTTGGTGATTTTTCTCCCCCAGCATTACTGCCTGGTAAAGTGTGAAAATTGTACGGTCAGTCCAAATATATGAGTGATGTAGATGTGCTCCAAGATCTTTTTTAAAAACATGTATTTGTAAAATAAATAATGACTGCTGAGCTGGAAATGCAAAAACTTAAGAATTTGAAAAAAAAATTAAGAAATCTGAAAAACCCATTTGCATGGAAAGTCAATTATATAAAGCCTTTTTTGGAGGCTTATAAACTGTCCTTAATATATAAGGAAACTGCTAGAATTTTTGAACCTTTTTCATACAGACTTCTAGAACTTGTCAATAAGGTATGGTTGAAAATATAATTTAATAACTTTATTTGGGTGATTTCACATGTTGCACCATCTTGTGCAAGATGTTTTACACTAACTCACTGCTGGTTTTTGTCACTGAGGCTGCTGCATTTCAGTCCTAAGCCTCGATATCTCCGATGACAGCACGTGCACTTGAAATCCCAATTTGAAACAAGGTATTTATTCAGAAATCAGTTTGTTTTTTTTCTCAGATCTTCAGTAGTTGCCTAGCGAGCCACATCTGAGCACAGGTATTTGAATTAGGAATATTTCAGTCATAAGAGAGGTTTTAATTAATTAATAAAGAATACATAAATATTTACATAAATGTGATTTTGACACCTCAAGCCAGTAGATTCAAAAATATCTTGGGCTTCTTTGGCAGAACATGTCAACATAAATGTGAGTAGTCATTAAATAATGGTAAGAAATGATGACAATAAACCCCCCCTGCCTATTTTTCATCCCAAAAAGGTGAAAGAAAATGACAAATTATTCAATGTTTTTCATGCATGTCAAAAATTGGACAGAATCCAAAAACTAATTCAGCAAATATTTATGAAACGGTATCTAGACCATTAACTGTTCTGCTTATCTGGGATGTAATTGTGCAATCTGTTTCTCCTGCTTCATACTCCTCATCCAAAGGTGGGGGAGGAAAAGGCATGTTTTCGAGGTAAAATTGTGCCAAATCAGACTTTGAGGCCAGAACCAGTTTTGAAGATTAATTTTAAAAAAACACCTTAATAATTCTAGGTGATTCTTGAAATTGGCTACATCAAACTGAGCCCTGTGAGTGATTTGAGAGGGATGATTTAGGGATATGGGACATTTTCCTGGCTGTCAATACCCCTTTTATTTGCTCTGGTCTCTAATCAGAATAACCCTTTTAAGTTATTTGTACGGGGAAGCATTTGAGCTGAACCTTGCTTTGCAGTCTGGCTTGTAGGAGAACCTGGTTTATTCCAAGACAAATCCAATCTTCCTTTTTGCCATCTCTAGGTCAGCCACAGATGCCTTCCTTTCTCCTACAGCTCAAGTAGGAGAGATACAAATGTGTTTTGCTTGCTCCAGCTGGTTGACTGGTTTCTCCGGTACCCCTGAAACAGAATTTAAGAGGAAGCTTGTTTATTTTCCTAAACTATTTGTATATTCTGCATGCATAAAATATTAATTTAGCTGGGGAAAAACTTTCTAAATGCTAAATATTTGTTCATTTCTGTGTTAAAAAGGGCTGCCACTGAGCTTGTCTTAAAATGATTCAAGTAATAGCTGCCATTTGTGAGTGAACAGTATGTACCATTTTTGGCTTTTTTTCTCCCAAGGGTCTTGTTTTATCAGATGCACTTAGCACACCGAGGGGAGGGAGGGCAGTGGCCGTTTCCTAGGACGTACTCTCTGCCTGGCACACAAGGGACATCAGCTGGACCTCACCTCTGTTGCTGCTGAAGAAAAACTCCTGCTTGGCTTCAGTTATACTTATTATTTGATTTATACAGAATTAAGGGCAGTGTTGGTTACACCCAGTTTCAAAGGGGTGCAGGATCCTGCGATGAATAGGATAAATAGATTTGGAGTTGCATAAGCCAACCCCCCTCACTGTAATGATTGGTGACCAGTAGCCATTAATTAAAGCAAAGCCTCCATGTTGAAGAGTATTTCAATACATCATCACAAATGTTCTTTTGAAATGGCCAAGAAGGGATTGGCAATGCCTCACGGCTGAGGATCTGGCCACCTGTTTCTCCAGAGAGGTGTCAGTTCATTGCACGAGTGTTTTGATGTCTTTTGTTAAAATATTGGAAGCTGGGGAGATGATCTCGCTGCCTTCATGTTAGCTTTGTTCTACTAGAGGTGACCTCATCTGTGGCAGCCTTCGATAGCGTCTTGTCCAAGGATAAGGCCCCACAGTCTGGGGGGTGATTTCTTTGCCAGAAAAGGACGCTGCGAGATTGGTTGGTGGGGTAAAGTCAAACATGATTATAAAGAGAGATTTTTCAAATAATTCTGGATGAAGAAAACTCGGACCCCCACCATCCTCAGCTCCTACTGGGATAGTTGGCATTGCTCTGCTAGCACTTGCTCATGTCACAGTCTTTCGAAATCTCTGCTATTGTCTTTATTTGTAACGGTAATGTTATACTTTGCTCTCGGACACTGTGTTTTCCTAGTGAGGTCTTTATAATAAATTACAAAGTCAATTAAGTCTTCCCCTGTTCATGCTGCAGATGGGAAAACTTAAGCCCGAAGAAATAATGTAACTTTTGTACAGAGTGGACTTGTGGTTAAGTGGGGAACAGGGCTGTTATGGCACAGCAGGTATTCCAGCAGTCGAAAATGTATCTGCTGCTCTGTGCTGCCTTCCCCCAGGTATTAGATACTGATACAGATGCAGCCTCAGTTATCTGAAACTTCTGCTGTTGAAAACAGGATCCCTTTTTCTTCTGATCACGATAAAAATATCTGCGGTTATTTGAACTCTCCAACTTCCCCGGTGTACCCGCAACATTTAGCTAATGCACCCAATATGGCACTTAATTACCTGCTTGTACCGTCCGTGCGCGTCGCTGGCCCCCGTCAGAGTTAATGTGGCAGGTTGCTGCAGTCGTGTAATCGAATCTTGCGATGCCTGAAGCATTTTTGGCAGGGAGCCTGCAGCGAGGGAGAAAACCATCGCCTGCCTTCTCCCGAGTTACCTACCGCTCCTGCCACCCTCTCGCCGCGCCGCGATGGGAAGGAGGAACACACCCAGCCCTGGTCCCCATCTGTTGCAGCATCGGCTTCAGTAGCAGAGCCTGAGATGTTTAAATGCGCTTGCCTTTAGGGAAAAGCTTTGAATGCGGTTCTTCGATGGACGTTTCCAGCCAGACTGCAGGATTTTTCAGAGCTGTAAGTCAGAGCGGGGCTCGATTGTCTGTTGGTGTCTCTGGATTTGATTTTTTTTTTTTTTTAATGTATTTATCTTGGGAGGGGGAGTAGATTTTGCATTAATTTAGGTGGAAACCCGAGTGCACTGCAGGACTCTGCTGAGAGGCAGGCATTCTTCAGGCTGTGTAAGAAATGCAGGGTTCTCGGGTATTTTGATTTTTTTTTATCATGTTTTGTCTCTTTTGTATGCATGGCTGGCACAGGGTTGTTGTCCTGTTTTTAGAGCATTTAATTACAATAGATACTCCAAGGCTGAACAAAATGTTCTTTTATCTAGTTAAAGAATGTAGCTTGTTTTGTTTTTTTTTTTTCCTTGCATAACTTTTCCTTAGTGTTTTGGAAAGAGAGATTATCTTTTGGGGGGTGTTTATTTAATTTTAGCCTAAAACCATCTGGTCTCTGCATCCTGCAATGCCTGGTTTCTCATACTGCTCATCTCAGAGCAGCACTAACTGCTGGGCAAGTAATTGCCGTGGCCAGTCATTGCAACCCCCAAATCACAGGTTTTCATGAACTCCTCTTTTGCTTATTGATTTTAATTTGATATTTGATGAGATTTTTCAGGCTAAAGAGGTGTATTACAGGCTTCATGCATTCTTGCATTTTCCCCTTTCTGCTACCAGACTTAATGCTGAGCACACGCAGTTTGCGCTGCAATTAATGGTCCTGTGAGACGATGAATGTCTAATAATGACAAGGCTGACTCTTTCCTGGGATCAGACCCGAAGCCTAAAGGGTTTAAAGGTGCTACTTTAGTGGGGTGATGGGAGGGGTTTGGTGAATAGCAACTGAAATTTATTCTAATATAAGATGGAGGGTATTTTGCCAGCATCTTGTGTGTTTTGCTTGTTGGTCACTGTGTTTTAGCTGCTGTTTAGCTGTGGGAGAGATTAGGGTATCTGCCTTTGGGGAAGAGACTTCACCCTCAGGCGTATCCCCTGTACGGGCTGAGGAGTCGGGAGTTCAGGAGAGGCTGGAAAGCAGAGGCTGCACTGACTTTGAGCAGCCCTGGGAGAGGAGAGAAACCTGAAGTTGCCAAAATTGGGAGTCTGGGGGGCAGGAGCATCTGTCAGAAGAGGGAATGACAGGCAAGAGGATGAAACAGATCCTGGTGACATGAGGCCAGCCCTTGATCCAAAGGGAGGCAGCAGGAAGGCCAGCAAAAGAGGGCTGTTGTACTTCAATTTAGTCCATTTTTATTACTGGCAGTGGAATAAAAATATATTTGTTTTGAAAAATGCCACAGTTTGAAATAAACACCAAGAAAAACCCACCCCTTCAATCTGTACTAGGGTGTCTTACAGTCATGAAGAAGAAATTAGGAGAATGAAAAGCAATATTGTACCTTTAAAGGCAAACCACAGAGTTGGTGGGAATCACCTGTAGCCAGACTTTGCTTCAGGCTGCAAACAGCCACTGGCTTTCCATCAGGAGAAGAAAATCCCTGTGTCATTTCAGCATATTTGGCCACCCAAGCAGGTCCAGCGATGAGCTGATTCAGAGCCAAGAAATATGTAATATCTTAAATTTAAAAGAAATTGCAGTTAAAAAACTATGAGAACTTGTTATCATGTCTGTATACACACAGTATATGGTTATATACATTTAGCATACATATTGTCCTATAGGAGAGAGTATGTTTTATATGTGTATAAAAAAAATTATGCCCTGTGAGATGAGCTCTAGCACATCTACATCAGGGAGGACATCATCACCAGTGACAGCCTGTTTCTGTTTCTCACTCTAGGTGCTAATGCTTTTGCTTTTAGAACTGATATATCGGTTCCAAAAAGATCAGTTTGGTTGTCTTTTGATTAGTTTTGTTTCCTGCTCAGGTGCCTGTTTCTTTTGTGAGAGGTTTTTGGTGACTCTCCTTGGCAAGGCGGGTGCCCGTACCGGGTGAACCACAGGCAGAGGCTCTCCCCGCACCTTTGTTTGGTGATTCCTGTGTGAGCTTTATTTTTTTGTGACGAATGGGTTTGGACTGTCTGCCACATGGCTTGGAGCAACAGCCAGTTATAAAATGGCCTCTCCCACGCCAGGTTTGTACTCTGCCCATCTGTCACCATGTCCAGGGTGTCCTGCTAACTTGGAAATGTTTCCCACACTCTCCGAGCAGGATCAAATGCTTCTTTACACATTTTGATGCACAAATTGCCAGCCAAATCAAATGCAGATTTGCCTGTTTTGGCTCACCAGTGTCCACTGGGTTTCAGAACCATTGCATAGGGCGGAAATGACTTTTGGCCACATGTATATGTAGATGTCAGGCTTAAGTTTCCAGTTGGATTTATCTGATTGTAAGTGTGTTTGCGTGTCTTTTCTCCACAGTATATTCAGATATTTACATTGTGATCATGATGCTTACATGGGCATATGAAGAATAAGATGGTTAAAACTAGAAGACGCTTACCTAAAGGAGCCAGAAGTGAATATGGCTCATTTGTAAGGTTTTTTTCCCTGCACTGGATCTAAATTAGAAATAATTTCTGGAAAAAAAATAGTAGATACCAACGAAAGCCATAGCCCTTGAAAGAAGCCTGCAGTTTATTTGGGGCAATATGTGCTTTAAAGTTTTAGCATTGCATGTACAGTAATTAGAAACAAACTCAGTGTGTGTTATTTCTGTCCTTCCCTTTCCATACGAGGATTATTTCCAGACTGGACCCACTGTGAAAGCTTATTTTCAGTGATGGCTATTTCAAGTGTGAGTGAGTAATACCTTTGTTCTGTTCTTCCATTTGTCTCATTTTTCACAATATTTTCCAGATGGGTAAATATTTTATGCATCTTGCTTCCAGAGATGGTCACCGGTATCTTCTAACACCTTTTTCCAAGCAGAGCTGTGATACTCTTGAAGCACATCCCTTGAGAGAGCCTTAACAAGTGGCCAGGACTTGGTGTGAGAAGGCCTGGAAGTGCGAGATACACTATCCCTTGGACTTTTCCCTTAGGTCATGCCAGTTTTCTTAACAAACATGCTTTCCTCGGAGTTTGTATAGCTGGCCTGTTTTCTTAAATTTTAAGTTCTACTTGTTTCAGCTGGACACAATTGCTCCTTCATTTTCACTCCAATGGGCACTCACCCCATCAAAGAGTTCACCGTGTTTTCTACACAGCAGCCAAAGACATGTAAAGAAAATGTACATTTTAGTAACACTTAGAAATGCCAACAGAGATTAGGACCTCATTGTGCTACCCTTTGTATGGATGCTTATAGGGTGTCTAGACTGCAAGCAAAGACTTGATTGAAGCTGAGCTTAAATTAGCCTGGCTGAATCCTGACAGCCGTACAACGGCAGGAGCGAGGAGCTTGAAGTGAGCTAAGTTGCCAGAGTATTTACTCAGCCTCCCACGGGGATTTTACAGCCTACGTTAACCCGTGTGTTGTCATGGCTACACTTTTATCAGTGTGGTGCGGAGCTGGGTGAAAGCGAGCTGGTGTAAACCATGCTTGCAATTGCTCTGTAGACATGCCCATAGGAAGATGCAATCCCTTGTCTGGACAACTTGCTTTCTAAATAGAGGGGAAAAATGAAAATAAGTTATTTTATTCCTGCTTTATAGGCAGTAAAGAGGGAGAGGTAAGAGGCAGGGTTCATTTAACCTGTGTTGGATCATGCAAAGTTTAAGCAAGTTGTCTAGCCTCTCCTGTACCAGGGGAATGGGAGAGCATTGCTCATTGGAGATGCTGACTTTTCCTTGCTCTGTAGGCTGGACAAAAATTGTGTGGTAGATGACTAGTGTTTTGGATGGCTGAAGTTAGGTGACAGATATCCCGTCCTTGATGCCTTCCCAGAGGTAAACTGGAAAGCCAGAGCAGGCAATGAATGTCTTATCACTGAAGTCCATGCATGAAGCTATTCTGGACTGGATATGGTTTGTAAAGCAGTTTTGATTCCCACAGGATGAAAGATGTAATGTAACTTATTAGTATTGCATGTCACTGCGAACTGGAAAAAATAATAATGGTACCACATCTCAGCATCTCTCAGCTCAAAGCCAACGGTGGGACCTGAAGGACATACAAGTTGTGTTTAGGGCAGAGTACTGTATGATGAATGTGACGATAATGTTTTCTAGATTATCTCTGAGAATGTGAGCTTTCTTCTGTTCTGAGGGCTTTTTATGTTGCCAGCTTCAGCAAAATGCACCTTTAAATAAGGAGTTCAAAGGGTGAAGAATGAAGATACTCATTCTTTTGGGAAAAGAAAAAAAAAAGTTTAGCCTATGAACTAAACCATATTGTATTGGGCCCCTCATTACAAGAAGGATGCTGAGGTGCTTGAGCGTGTCCAAAGGGAAATGAAGCTGGTGAGGGGTCTGGAGGACAAGTCTTCTGAGGAGCAGCTGAGGGAACTGGAGTTGTTTAGTCTGGAGAAGAGGAGGCTGAGGGCAAACCTCATTGCTCTCTACAACTACCTGAAAGGGGGTTTTGGTGGCGTGGGTGTTGGTCTCTTCTCCCAAGTAACTAGTGATAAGACGAGAGGAAATGGCCTCAAGTTGCACCAGGGGAGGTTTAGATTGATATTAGGAAAAATTTCTTCACTGAGAGGGTGGAACAACAAGCATTGGAACAGGTTGCCCAGGGAGGTGGTGGAGTCACCATCTCTGGAAGTGTTCAAAAAACGTGTGGATGTGGCGCTTCAGACATGGTTTAGGGGACATGGTGGTGCTGGATTAATGGTTGGACTTGATGATCTTGAAGGTCCTTTCCAACCTTAGTGATTCTGTGATTCTGTATATATTGGTCTCTTTTTACATGTGGTGTTAAAACTGTAAGAAAAGCTGTAGCAAAGTCACAGTAAACTTTGTAGACATGAAATCATTCTCTGCAGCTGCAGAGTGACATAGGAAAATGCAGCAGGAAAGCATCAAGTGGGGAATCTTCCCTTGTTGTGGGCTCTCTGTGTTCTCCCCTTTGATCTCCTGTTCAGGTCTTCAACACATCAAGAACAGAGCTACCCTGTTCTTCCTTCCCTTGCCTAATTTCCTCTTTGCTTCTACTTTTTTCTTTCTTTTTAGTTGAGGGACTACTTGATCAGAGCAGGTCCCCCACTTGCCTGGCTTTCTAGCTATAAGCTGTCTTCTAATTTTTAAGATTATTCACGGTTATTAACTGACAAGAATGTAAAGAGAAGGCAACAGGCAGCTGTCTTCCTAAATGCAGTGAACTGGAAAAAATACTTGCAGTTCAAGTATCTATGGCAGAGATTTTCTGCCTGGTGTGACTGTCACCTTTTTTAGTCATATATATGCAAGAGGGAATCAGGCAAGTCCTTCTCAGATAAGGCCATCAGCTGGAGGTTTTCAGTTCTGATTTTGTTTTCTTTTAGTCTTCCTTGAGGAAATGGTTTTTGAAGAGATTTGGCATATAGAGAGTGGGGAAAAACATAAAAAATTTAAAACACGGTGACTTTTAAAGTAGCTGAAGTGTAGAGATGATTTAGAAAGCCTCATGATGATCCTTGCTTTGAATCCCCTTCAGATTGCCCCCATGCTGCAGCGTCTCAAGTGTTTGCATTGCATTATGGCAAAATCAGCTTTTGTTTCCTGCGGCTCTGCTATTTCACTGTGGCTGAAGTTATGTTTTACAGCAAATGCATGCTTTTCTCTGCAAATACATTGGGATTCTGTATCTCATTTATGTCAGACAGCCATATAAGTATCGGAAAGCAATTCTGTTGGCACTGAGTATGTGCCATCTAAAGGGTGATGTTTCCAGCCTTTTGAGTCCTTCCCCAGAGTCGTGTCTCTTGTTTCATAATTCCCTCATCACTCATCTGATCACGTTTTCCAGGTCTGAGGTATGTTATCTTCTGCTTTTGCCTTGTGTCTCTTAACTTTGGGTGCTTATTGGAGGAAATGTCTCATCAGAGAAAGGTTGTCTTCATCTGAGCACCCAGGAATAGCACTTAATAATGAGTTTGTGTGTGGATCGTGGTGTCACAGGGAATATTGAGAATTTTGTTTTCCTCCCTGACTTGCTTTCTCTGCTGTTCTCTCACTTTCTCTCTCCTTTTTTTTTTTAATGACATTTTGTTATTTACACATTTGCTAAGTTGTCCATCTGCTGTTGTAACAAACATGCTGCCAGTCACTGCGCTGTGTGGTTCATGATGCGAAGGAGCTGACAAACCAGGCTGGCGTGCGCATGGGGATTATAGTCAGGCTTTGTCAGCGAGCCCCTAAAGATGGTCTGGGATTTACTGATGAGGTGGAGAGCAGTACCCTTCATCACAGCATTTCCATCCAGCCCTAAGCTCTCTCAACATTATAAACATTACGGGGCTCCAGGCAGAACTGATTGCATCCCACCCCGGGCTATCTGTGCTCCGCTCATCTGCAAAGGCTGAATCACCAAGAAGATACGGTGGTGTTTTCTGGCAGGAGAGCACGAGGCTTGAAAGACAATTTCATTTTTTCCATGAACAGTGCAGGAATGTGTTCTAGTGATTTAAGTCTGAGATTGAGAACAAACCAAAAAACAATCCACAGTCTCGTGGCAGTTTTTGTTGAGTTTTTTAGAACCTTGTCTACAGCCTCAGAAGAAGAAAGGTGAATTTGCTGTAGACTGCTGGAGATTAATGCCTGTCAGGATCAGTCAAGAGGTTTAGAAATGAAGAAGGATGTGCTGGAGGCTGACAGTATCCTATGATAAGGATAGCGCAGGAAGAACAGCTTGGAAGACAGCTGTTTTCAGGGAAATATCAAAAACTTATTGGCTTGATGGCTCTCTTATCCCCTTCCCCTAAAAATTCTCAGTTTTAGCAGCTCTTTCAGACCAAGTGGTGGCAATCCAAGCCAGGCCACCTATGGGTGAGAACAGGAGAGAAGTGGCTTCAGTAGCTCTCCAGTACTTTGTGTGTTTGTTGTTGCAGCTGAAAGAAATGCCTTTAAATTACATGTAGGATGGTTTTCTTATGCAAAGTTTTCATATGCAATTTTTTGGATATCGGACACTGAATAATCACCAGCTGCATGGTGATTTTCACATGCCAAGATCTGTGTTAGATTTCAGCCAGCCATAACTCCCTAACGTTTTAGATTATGCCTTTTGGGACTGAATATTTCCACTTTCTTCCAGGCACATAATTTGGGATGATTTACCTTCTGTTATTTCAAATTTGATGCTGTATCCACCTTGACATCAAAGTGCACACAGCTGGTCCTGCACAGAAGTCTGGTGACTTCTGGACCATGCTGTGGACAAAATAGAGTCTCTATATCTTATTTCTACCATCTCAAACTCTCCAGACCCACTCAATTGTTCTTTTTAAATACAAATAACCTTAAAAGCAATAGCAAATACTTTGGAATAGACTTGTGAAGTACAAAGCTGGCTTGCACAAATCTAACCAGCTTTGTGCATCTGTTACTGCCCACTCCCATTGAGTCATACCGAGACTTAGTCACCAGCATCCTCAGTCTCACAGTACGACTTAGATATCTGTCTCCAAAACACATGCTGCAGTCTAGATGGCACGGGGGATGGAGAAAAGCAAAGCAATGAGCAACGTACTCCTAAAGGAATAAAGCAATGTAGCAAGTCTTATTATACTACACTACGACTAGTACATCAAAACAACAAAAACAAAAGGACAGAAATTCCTGTGTAAGTCAGGTTTGAATCTTTCCTTGTGCAATAATTGAGTGATTTGATATAAATCCCCAAAGGCTTCCAGATAGGATTGTTCTCAAAGAAGGATTTTTTCTATTCAGTCAGAGCTACCAAGCTATGCCCTCTATTCCACAGAGTTCAAACTTTGGATTCTGTTCACAAGATATTAGCATATGTAGCGTATTTGCTATTCAGAGTTTTACATAGACTTGTAATAGGTACAAATCCAATGCTGATCTGAAAAAAAATCTGCTGGTGTGCAGACTGAGCTGGAAGAAACCATTCACAGCTAAATATTAGTAAAAATCCTGACTTCCTTTGTCCTTGGTAGCATAGTTGAAGTACTCATAGCTCAGTAACATCAGCAGAGGAGGAGACCCTGAGAGCCCTGATAAGGAGTGATGCTGAGGAGTGCAGCTTTATCAATTTTTTGTGAGATCGGGGCTATTGTCTGCACTGAGCTTAATTTCTCTGTATCTTGTTTTCTTTGTTTATTCTATTAAAGGATCTGTCTCCCCATATTGAAAAACTGTCTTAGTAAAGTGTCACCTCCTGCTTGAGTTATGTTGTAAAAAGAGACTGCAATGTCTGAAAGGCATTTCACATCCTTAAATTTGGTGCAGTCCTAGCACATATATAGAACTTAGTGAAGCAGAAAAATAATGTCTCATAGGTTACACCATCAGTACTCAGGACTGTATGATGCTATCTGTGCTAGGACTCTGGAGTTGCTTATAGCTGAGGAACACAGAGATATTTCAGCAGAGATGGGCCATGGGGCTGCTATGAAGCCATTCTGACCTGAGTCACCTCTGAAACATTGCCAAAGAGTTGACCGTGTTCATGGGTCATGGACCCATCACCATGGGTACAGAACTTCACCTGACCATGTTGTTCATGGCCATGTCTTGCATTTGAAGGGACAGCTGCAAAGGGTGGCAGCAGGGAGCTGTTGGTGAAATTTTCTTTTGATACCCAACCCTGAAATTTTGGACCACTGTTGAGCAGGGCCATACAAAGTTCGTACTTCCACCCAAAATACCATGGAAATTGGTCTCTGACCTGTCAATCACAGCATGCCCCAGAGTGCCTTGCTGGTTCCTTGGCTTTAGCCATTGCAGAGAAGCTTTATCAGCCTGGCTGCCAAAGTAGCCTTGCAATGAAACAATAATAAAAAAAAGAATCCTGTTTATTCTGTGTTGTTTACTGGATTTAAGGATTTAGTGGTCTGTTATTTAAGCTTGCAGCCTTGTCAACAGAATTGCTGGAAGCCCTCTTTTGACACCAAGGCCTCCAACTGCAGCAATGTCCAGACCAACATGTCTGGGCAAGCCTTTTTGGCAGCAATCCTCCCCAGTAAGGAAAGGAACAGTGAAACGGGCTGGAAAAGGTGAAAAATGGCTTGGCTAACCAGATCTCGCTCCTGTTACTATTTAGCTATGCTATGCCAGCCAATATATTTGCTTTCTGTATCCTAAAATGTGGTTTTCCTTCCTATTCTCCAAAACAGTTCTGAGAAAAAGTTGTCTTCCCAAGATACCAAAGAACAACAGTTTTATTCTTCCGTCTTTTCACATAATCCCAAGTATTCTGATACAAGGGCTGTCAAAGAAAAAAGAGCTGGAATTAGGAAGGGTCACCCTCTAGATGTAGGGGTAACCCAGACAAGAATCACCTTAGAGCTAGTCTCACCTTTGGAGAAAAAATTAGTGTGAAGAATCTGTAACCTTCCAGGTCTCTGGGGGGAAAACAGGTGAAACAGGGAAAGAAGTGGTAGAGAAGGTAAGTGTGCCTTTAGACGGGATTATCCTGACTTACACCCTGCAAAAACTAAAGCAGCAAACAAGCCTGTTTATTAAAAACAATAAAGTCAATTTAGTTGCTTTTTTAGATCTGTTAACCTCTTGTGCTATCAATAAGAAAAGTCCTGGAAAATGTCCTGCTGAGTAGATGTTGTGGGAGATTGCTCTCCCCAGGAGGGAGCCTGGCTGGTAGCAGGAGCACCAAGCTGTGGCTCTGCTGTGTCACTGCTCTGTTGTCCTCCAGAAAAAGCTGTGATATCCCTGGGGCTGTATTCTTCAGCAAATATAACAGGAGCTGCCATGACAACCTCTTGTAAATAAAAGTGTATTGAAAACAAAATAAATCTGAAGCGGCTTTGTGGCTGTAAAGTAAATCTAAACTGCTCAAGAGGTCGTTTTTTCTAATTGGGGATGGCAGGAGTGATATCTGGCTGTCAGACGGCGCTGAGCAACGTGAAGGACTGACTGAGGAACAGGAGCAGGAAAGCTAACAAAACTTTGCAAAAACAGACCTTGCATGCTCTTAATTCCAGGTTAGTAGCACTGGGAGCCGCAGTCTCTGGTGGCCTTTGTTCCTTACAGGGATGATTATAGACTGTGGTGTCTACACAGAATCATAGAATCTTTGGGTTGGAAGGGACCTTTAAAGGTCATCTAGTCCAACCCCCCTGCAGTGAGCAGGGACACCTTCAACAGCAGTTGTCTATCTGAGGATGTAATGCAGGACTGATGGATACAGGGAGTGACGCCGTTCGCTCTTCTTCATTTGAGACTCTCCAGTCTCAAATGGGAAGGACTCTTCCTCATACCAAAACGTCGCCGTACGGGTGTGGCGAAAGTTTTTTAAATGTCTCTCCAGAACCATGTGATTTTCCAGGGCACTTACTCCAAGCACGGTAAAGCAGAGCTGGAGAGCAAGAAAGCTGTCTAAGAATAGTTTCAATCCCAGGTTAATGGCAGAGCGAGCCTTCAATGTGTTGTCAGTTGGCATAAAATCAGAGCAGTCAGATATGTGATAAGAGCTGGGGTTGCACCATTGGCCTCTCAAGGAGTACTGTGATGTTTTGCAACACTTTTGGAGCAGTTTTTATTTTATTTTTGTAAAGAGTCACTGTATAATCAGCTGCGTCGTCACATGTGCTTGTGGATGAAGAGGAACACAAGAAAGAAAAGATATCTAGTCTGTATTCTGCAGAGATACATACAAAGAGAAAATAAGCATCTAATATTCCCTTGCTTAACCAACAGGCTGGAATAGAGAAAGCAGTATTTGCAGCCTGGCATTTGATATATGTATTTTTTCCTTCTGTAAATGGGTGCCTTCGCCTATAGAATCCTGCAAAAAAGTGAAAGATGAAAAAATTGTTAGGTAGCAGCTACAAACAACCACAGACTTCATCACAGGACTAAAAGTACAATTATTACCCTGTTTGAAATGTCCTCCAGCACTGTATTAACAAACAAAGGTCTCATGCTGTCCAGAAAAGTATAGCTCCAGTTATTTCATCTTACAAGTAGAGATCTCCTGTTCTGCATTTTAACACAGATGAAGTAAGCATATCTCCATGATATCGGAGAGTTACAAATTAGAACAGAGTCATCAGCTGGGTTTCATGAAACTTTCAGGCTTTAGAAATTAATATATACGTTGTTTTAAGCTTGGAATTGTAACTAGATACTGAAATTTAGCTCCTAAGAACATAGTTGTACCTACCTACACCCTCCTATTTTTGAAGGTTTCTGCTCAAAAAAAGAAGTTATGGTTTCACTCCCAGATGTTCCAGGTTTCCTGAACAGCTTTTTCAACCCTGATTACTAGGTATGTGTCCCCTTAAACCCAGTTTCTTCTACCCAGTCTCCAGCCTTCCCAAACACCAGGTTTTCTCCCTGTGGATTACAACAAGTAGCAATATAGGGACATTAGTATGTGGAGCTCAAAAGAGGTTATTTATTTCCTTGATTTATTCCATGGAAAGTGGCTTAGCATACATCACATTCCAGCTTCTGCACTACCAAAGAAGGGTAGAGGAAAATGTTGGTAAATCCTTTGGCTAAACTAAAGTAAACAGAAGGGGATATGTTTTTGTGTAACTTTCCATTAGGCTTTTAAAGTTCTTCACAGAAATTTTTCACTTAAGTCTTGCAGTAACACATGAAGTAGGAATAATAATAATAATCCATTTATTGATGTTGTTTATAAATGCCATTTATGGCTGAATAATTTTTATATGGAGTATGTAAGTAATTTTGGTCTTAACTAATTGTAAGAATAAGCAAATTAATACAGAAGCTTTTCTTTAAGGTCCTGCAGTGCCTAGTTCAGCCTCCACCAAATCTTGATAACAGTGAAAATCTAAACCAAACAAATTGCCTCTTCTTTTGGTTTTGAGATGTTTGCTTACGTTTTCATTTGCAAGTGAAGCTGATATGAAATACAGATGTCAAAGCATGGCGATGAGGGTGGTATTACATGGTTGCATTGGTGCTTTGTAGTTTGGGCTTTTCTAGACAGTTCCCATTGAGTTTGCATAGACAGAGCTGAGAGCATACTGATTTGTCATGAATACTTTGGTTTGTGGCCTAATGATTTGGGGCCAGCTTGGCCAAGCCTGGCTGCTGCTGCTTTTTTTTTTTGCTTTCCAACTTGGCTTGAATTACTCCCATGTGCTTCAGTTCCAGTAATTCAATATTTTGTTCCCTATTTTTGTTGTTCATTATGTAACCAGAATATTTTAAAACATTTGTAAGGATTAAGCCTGAGTTACACATTTTTGAGCATATTTTGGATTTAGTATGATTACACAATAAGATGTGATTAGACCTGTGGCTGCTCTGAATTATGAAGGCAAGCAAGCCTTGCAGACTTCCCAGCCGGTGCTAATTATTAATTAAGCTCTATTTAATCTCAAATTAGGTTTACGTGAAATTGCTATTTATTTATGTTTTGAACTATTTTAAATGGGATGCAGATGTGGTATTAGAGAAGCACTGAATCATTACATGGAAAGGGTGATGCCTTGCATCGGGGAGGTTCTGCATTGGGAAGGTATTCCTGACATTTAGATCAAAATTTGGGATCCAAGACTCAAATACTCAGTTCTTCAGCACACAGCGTTAGGCAACTCCATGCTTTTGGTCATAGAATTACTCATTATCTACTTTTCTGATCAAACAGATGCTAAATTTGACACTAACATAATTTCCTTATGCATGTAGAAAGGAGCTCTAAAAATCCTGTGGCTGGAACACGAAGTAGCATAAACAGAACAGACGGCAGGAGGTAGAATATAATTGCAGTTTGTTTTTGTTAGTTAAGGATGAGCATGTGTGCTTTTCTTATGGCTTTATTGTCTTTAGTCACGCAGAATTGAGTGCTTGTCTCGCATTTGTGGAAGTGAATTGGCTATTTCCTACCCAAGCCCCATGTCTTTGTTTTCTCCATCTTTGTTATATATGTTACATATTTTTCAGAACACTGACATATTCTCATTTAGGTTTTGATTATTGCCATGAATACTCTTTAAACTGAGATTATACATGCCACTGAAGACTATATAGACCATTTGCTGAGCAAGTGGCTACATTTAACCTGTAATTTCCTACAATTATTTCTGTAGGATTTGGGCACCTCCCTTTGAAAGTTTTAGCACGGGATTTTTGAATTTGGCTGTGCAGGTGCTTTTTCATGGTGATGCAGTGTAAGAGCTGCTAAGGGCTCCCTGTTCACTTGTTACTTACATCTGCCATTGAGTTCACAGCCAAGGAGAATGATCAGAGCCTGTGTTATTGCTTACCAGCAATCGCTATGGGTAAAGAAGTGGGCGCTTCCGAAATAAAATCACGGGCTACAATCGTGGGATGCTCTGATGGAAGGAAGAAGACTTTAATATAGGACATCAATTTTTCTTCTTTGCCCTGGCAGGATCTCAGCTCATTTGCCATGCCATTCTTGGACGGTGATGTGGAGAGCACAGACAAAAATGCTTCTCGCAAGGTAGGATATTTCCAAAGCTTCACCTTCACTGTAGTGGTTGAGTCCTTTGGTGGTATGCACAATTTATTAGGCTTAAAAAAGCCTGAGGTTTGAATCTGTCCTGCCATTCCATTAACATGTTGAGAGTGGTATACTAGTGCAAATATAGTGACTTTTGCAGACCTTACCATGACGGTACTTTTGCAGTATAACCTGTAAACGATGCTAACTTCTGGTGGTGTTGCTGTAAATGCTGCAGATGTTGTGTGTAACACTGTTGTAATTCAATGAAGTGATATTGTATAACTGTATTGTCAGGAATATAGTTAGCTAACAAAATTTGTGGTGTTGCTGCACAAATACAGTGCCCAAATAGGTGCCTGTGGCTGTCGGTATGTCTTCCTGGAAAACATATGGTTTCTGATGGTTGCTCTCTCACTACAGAGGTTTTAACTGTTCAGTGTTAAATATCCTTGATCTATCTGTCCTTGGCACTGTCAAAAAGAGCTGCCTTCATTTGCTGAAGCCATAGCGGTAGGGTCTTCCTGTAAACAAGGTAAAAAGGTTCCTCCTCAGTGTGGGATTAACTCAAGGTTATCCTTCTGGAGGCATTGCTGTGATTTGTTTTTCTGATGGTCTGCTATTAAATTAAACCAATACGTTCTCAGAGTTTGCTTGCTTTAAAATGATCAGGAGAGCATACTCAATGGATGACGTGTAGGTGCTGTACAACCATCCCTAATGTTCTTCAAAGAAATAAAAATTGTGGGTGGGATCTGTCATCTTCAGGTCCTGGCCTCCTCATTTTCACAAAGTTCTGATGTACAAGCTGGTCTGCTAAATGTAAGCCTCCTACCAGCCAAGTTAGGGGCTTGGTGAAAAGAGGTCCTCCAAACAGTAGATAACCCCAAAAGCTTGATCTATAGCTACCCAGCGGACCAGTTTGACTTGTCACAGTATTTACAAGGCTATGGACCTCTGTGGAGATTAAACCTGCTACAAGCCATTTGTCAAAGAGTCTGCAGCTACAGTTCAAGGCAGGTGAAGCAATAAATCTCTCCTTCGTGAAGCTAATCTGCATCTGTAACAATAATAATTTAGCTCTGTTGACAGCACGGGTTTCTACTCCTTTGCACCTTGCAGGAAAGGACAGTTGTTAAAAAAAGCCAAAACTGCAATCCATCAGTGACTGAATATGTTCATAACATTGGCCTTGTTCTTTTCTGGGTTGGACCTTTTAAGGCTGACGTAGGAGCCACTGACGTAGAGGAACTCTTGCAGATGCCAGTGAAGCTAAAACATACAGTGTTACCAAAAGGTGCTCGTTTGGTGGGTTTGAATAAAGTGAACAATGTGATGTTTCTGGAAAGGGTTGTCATGCTGGAAGAAGGCAGGGGTTTCTAGCTAAAACTTGATTTTTCCATTTATCACCTCCTTTTCCCAAAGAAAGGTGAGAGCGCTGCATGAATCTCAGTCCTAAAGAAAAAAATATACCAGAACTAATCTCCCTCGTGTGTAGTATTACATGATATCATTTAATGACTTCCACTTAACCATTTATGAAGCCTGTTTGTCCTCTTACTGGTCTTGAGACTCCTTTTTGATGAGTGCTTCTCTTGGGGAGAACTGAAAGAACATTTCAGTAGTTGTCCCTTTTTGCAGATTCAGTAAATGCTGGGTTTTTTCTGCAGACTTGGATAAAGTTCTGCTTATGGAAGTGCAGTTAAGTTGGGGATGACTATGCAACTGGGGCTTAACATCTGAAATTGCTTTTTTAACTGACCTTTTTGACTGAGTGTATAAGACCCAGAGTTTTTCAACACATGCAACAAAGTGGTAAGAAAACAGCTGGCAGTGCCCAACTTCTAATAAAATCCATTGGCACACATCTCATCCTAAATACAATTTTTCTCAATCTGAAGGATGGGATTGTTGCTGCTAGTGAATGATGAATAGCATCAGACTGCAGTATTTATCTAATTCTAACTAAAATTTTGCTAGTCCCTGCTGATGCTACATAAAGAAGTTCCCAAGTTACTCTTTCAAGTAACTTGAAAGAGTTTCAAGTGAGACAGTTTTTCTTTGTTCAAGTTTGAAATCACAGTGTTGTGTGTAACTTTTGCATATTAAAAGTCAGTATTTTATCAGTATATGGCTTTTCCACTCACCTATCATGTTGGAGATGGCCATTTCATCAGGGATGACTCTTCCTGCCCTGAATTCTCTGTCTCCTGACCTATAGATCAAGACAGAGAAGAGTAGTTCACAACCCATCTTTCCAATCTGCCATTAATTTAATACTCCTGTTCTTTGTGAAAAACTTTTAGAAACTGAATTAACATTTTTCACAGAGATCTTCAGCACTTTACCACGCAAGTGTCTCTCAATTGTTAATCTGTGACAACAATCCCTATTCACATAGGAATTTTTTGGCAGCGGTGGGAATGTGACATGCATTTCCTGAAGTTTAGCCTTAATCACTTCTCATTAACATGGCTACTATTATAAAATGATGTATCCTTCTTTCCTTTATGACTGGTGGCAGGAAGGGCATTTTGGCATGATGTGATGGAGAAAGGTAGCTCTTATGCCTGTGGCTGATATTCTGGCCCTTCTTATTGCCTGACAAAATGCCGTAATACTTGTCTTGGTAGCTTTGTCTAAAACAACTGGTATTGCTGACTGCCCCATGCTCAAAGCTAGGACTCTCCAGACATGGCTTAAAGCCTTCTTGCAGAGAGACCTTAGAGGATCATTAAATACAGCAGTATAGACACGGATAACTGGGAGTTGAAAAGCAATTGGATACACTAGATTTCCTCAATCTGGCAAAAGACAGTGGAACAGGGGCAGTTCAGATGCCTGGAAAATCATGAATGATGATGTGTAGCATCATTCAGAAAACAATTCCCATACGGTGTGGCAGGGCAGCAGTCAGGCGTGAGTGCTCCTCGGCACCTAAATGTCTCTATCAGTCTTAGAGGTCTTAACACCTTGAATGCTTATAGATCCTTCATCTAAAATGTAGGTTAAAGGATAAGGTGTGGAAATTATAGGAAACCGATAGCCATTGCTTTTAGGTGAAAGCCTGGGATTGTCAATGATGAGAGAGAAGAAAATGACACAAGAAAATTGTCCATGGGGAGGCATCTAGCAAATTATAGATGGAGGGAAGAGGAGGAAGAAAAGAAGTTCAAAGAATAATATTGATCCATTCCTTTATGGAAATAATAGAATTGTCATAAAAATACAGAAGAAAGCTTGGAAAAGAAGTGTGCATTAAAAATTCTTTTCTCTACATGGGGAAAAAGCTGGTGGGATGTTTACCTTAGATGACAACAGTGACTCTGTCCTATTAATGACTTAAGTGTATTTAAAGCAGAAGATGCTAAAGCTACACATTTTAAAATTAAATCCCAACAACTCTGATAAAACACCCTTGAATGAATTGGCAGAGCTTTCTCTGACTAGTGCTGATTTTGAATAAATCTTGGAGCACAGATGAAGTTCCAAAAGACTTCAGAAAAAGCAATTGCTGTGTTAATATTTACAATGTTTGCAATTAGGATAATTTACAGGTTTGTCAGTCTAATGTTAGTCCTGGGTAAAACAATGAGATGTCTAATGTTGGATAGTTAATGATGCTATTATAATAGACTCATTTGGGTTGGAATTGATGGTAAACAGTTCTTACTGAACAACTGTGGGGTTTTAAATGAATTATAAATTTGGTTGGAAAATGTCAGTCTCAGTATCATGTATATAAAATGTAGCAAGGACATTTTGATTTAAGAAACTGGAATGATACTGAATAAACATAGCGCCTATTAAATAAATAAAAACCTGGCCGATAAAATAAATTGAGACTCATCGGTGGAAAATTTTGTTTCTAGGCAGACAAAACATTCTGTTGCTATACTATATTGTACTTTATCAGTGACTTTAAAGAAATACAGACTCATTACTGACACAATTTGTAATTCCTACAAAAGTGGGGGAAGGGAGTGGTAAATTCTGAGCAGGAAACTCTCCTAATGCAGAATGACCTGAATCATGTAAAGCATATTTTGCAAACAAACAGCCTATCTCAGTTTGGCCAAATTGTGATTGGTAACAAGTAGGAGCAAATAATGCAGACTTTACTTTTGGGAAGTCTTTCACAAAGCTTTGATTACATTTTGAGAATAGCTATAGGTAATCAGCTCTACATGGATTCTGGATGTGACATGCTGGTTAACAGATTAGTTTGTTTTTTGGCCGTACGAACAAAAGAATAGGGTGAAAAGTAGAGGTTTTATTACGACCGCCTTTGGCACTGACTCACAGTTCTTCTAAAAGTAATGCAGGAAGGCATTGATGAACTAGGATCAGAAAACATCTGAGAAGTGACTCAAATATTGAAGGACTCTGAGGAGTGCTTTGTCCTGCTTCAGGTCCCAGCATTGGTTTTGTTTTGTCCAGTGACTCATAGGAACTGCATGAGCAACCCCTGGAGCAGGGCGGAGAAGCAAAAAACATGCCATTTTTAGCCCCCCCTTCACTGGATAATAAATCTCCTTTTGATTTCTTTTGTCCCAGTATTTTAATTATCCATTTCTTTATGAGCAGTGAGGGTGGGGAGTGTGTCCCGGATGGTGCCGCAGCCTTGGCACAGGGCACCTGCAGTGGATGCAGCGAGCCTCAGGACAAGGACACATGTGCCAACTGCTGCACTGCCATATGCACAGCTCCTTCCCATCCGCTGCTTTGAAATAAATGCAGTTAAGGGTTAGGAGGTGGACTGAGAGCCAGCCCTGCTTTTACCTTTCCTCAAGTCTGATCCTGCCTTAAGCAGCCCTTCTCGCTGCTGGGAACCTAACCCCGACCGTCCATACAGCAGTGCAGAGCTCTCGGAGCCTGCCAGAGCTGCCAGCCACATCCCATTGTATTTTAATTTGGGGAAGTGTCATTATACTTTAGTTTTGGGAAGTGACATCTCTGCTCCTGTAAAATACGTTGTCATCCCAATTGTTACTGCTCATGCAGAACCAAGGGAACTAATGGTGGTGAGTGTGACCACATGGTGCCTGGGAGAGTAAGTCCTTCATTACCTTTCAGTCTAATGAAGTCAGCTCTTGTGTTTCTGTGAGCTCTTTTATTCCAGCAGAATCAGAGAATCATCCAATTAACTTTATCAAAGGGCTTTTTTATTGAGATTCAGTGGAAGGGCAGGAAACAAGTGCAGACATCTATCTGCTGTATCGTCTCTAACTGTGTTTACTGTCCCTGTCAATGATGGTGGGAGGCAATTCCTTTTCTGTTATTTGCCTTTCAAACTTTTTTTAAGTGAAGAGGCAAAATAAAGGTCAAATAACTTATTGCTGTAAAAGCAAACAGAGCTCAAATGTCCTAACTATTTGGAGTTGGAGAAAAAGGAGCAGAGCTCAGGAGCATTTAATAACTTTCACTTAAATTCAGAAACATTTTGAAAAGCTGTTTAGCTTGAGCTTATTCATATTACAGACAGGTTTGTTTTCACACTGTTCTGAAAAATTAATCTAAATTCTCCTAAACCAGTGCCAGAGATTTTTCAGGGAGGGCATCCTCTGGGGAAGGCTCTGTGCCCAAGAAAGGGCCCATTGCTGGAGCACCCTGGCAGGGGAGCAGAGGAGATGGCTGCGAAGAGATGCTGTGGCAGGGACACGGGCAGTGCCTGGGTTTCCCCAGCTCTGACACAGTCTCTGTTCATGGTCAGGGTCTTCTCAGCACAGCTCGTCCATTTTTTTGGCAAGGTCGCTTTAGCAGGATACTTATCTTCCCTGCAGTTAAGTGGTCCTTAATTTCTTGGTTGGAAGCAGAAATGGCTTCTTAGATAGGACATTATTTGGTAAAATGGAGGGATCAGATTTTCCATACAAAGCATGGGAAAGAAAACAAGAAGACTGGGAAAACTTCAGTCTGTGAGTGAGAAGAGGCAGGACTAAGTTGGATGGTGTGTGGATGATGAGAGACTAGTTTGTGGTGAAGCATGAATAGTTTGGTCTCAGCACATTGTGTTGGGCATTATCATATGGTAGTGATTAGATGTAGTGCACTTTAATCTTTCTTGTAAAATAAGATGAGGAATTGCACGTCAGGTAAGAAAATAGAATCATAGAATATCTCAAGTTGGAAGGGACCTATAAAGATCATCAAGTCCAAGTCCCTACTCCTCACAGGACTACCTAAAACTAAACCATATGACTAAGACCGTCATTCAGATGCTCCTTGAACGCACCCTAATAGTCTGATGTCCTTCTTATATTGAGGTGCCTGAAACTGCACTCAGTACTCAAGGTTGGGCCACATCAGTGCAGTGTAGAACGGGACAGTCACCTCCCTTGCCCTTGCTATGCTGTGCTTGATGCACCCCAGAAGATGGTTGGCCATTTTGGCTGCCAGGGCACACTGATAACTCATATTCAACTTGCCATCAACCCAAACTCCCAAATCTCTTTCCATGGGGCTGCTTTCCAGCCTCTCACCCCCCAATTACACCATCCCAGGTGGAGAATCCAGCACTTGCTCTTGTTAAATTTCGTACGGTTGGTGATTGTCCAGTTCTCTAGTCTATAGTAGCTCAAATAATTGAAGGGAAAGATGGCTGGCTGGTATTGAAAGGATGACTGTGGGGTGGAGGGACAGAACTGGTGGGGTTTCCCCAGGCTCAGTCCTTGGACTGGTCTTTGCTAGTAAGGCTGAAGTGAAAAATAGAAGCATGCTAACCAAATATGTTGATGATGCAGAGAGAGGCTTTTTTGTCATCAGAAGGGACCTTATACAGGAAAACCTGAATGCCCTTCAGGATGGATAATTCGTAACAGCACGAGATACAACGTTGTTCACTTGGGATTTGTCAAGAGTAGCAGTAAATAAAAGAGGTCAGGGACGCTTCCCTTGGCCTGGAGATGACGGGCTTGGGCACAGTCCTGTTGTAGACCCAAACTCGTGCACCCTCTAGAGCAGAGTGGCCACATGCAACCTTGACTGTCTCTGGCTTTCCCCAAGCCCAGACGGCACCTGGGGAGTGCTCATGGCACACCCAAATCCTCATCAGATCATGAGTGAGCAGGGAAGCCGTATGGGCCACTGCTCGATGGTTTGAGCCTGTGTCCAGCTGTTTCATTCACTGGCATGGGGTAGTCTGGGACTGGTAGTGATTTATGTTGGAATTTTGTCATCGAGGAGTTTGTCTGTTGAAAATGAAGATGTGGGTCTGCTGGTCCATCACAGGATGGGTCTGAGCCGTTAATGTGTGTAGCTGTGAGAAAGGAGGAAGACATTAGGAAGAAAGGAAAGATCTGTGCATCCGGGTGAAATGACCACGGTGACTTTCAGGATGCTGTTTCCTGAGTTGAAATCTTTCAGAGCTGTCCAGCTTGAGGCAAGTGCCATGCTATCACTTTACATTTCATTCAAAAAAATTGAAAGAAAGTCTGCTAGATGCCAAGCACTGCAAGACAACATCTTGTTTTGTTGCTTTATTTTCAACAGTGGCCAGTTCTGGATTTATTTTAGAAACCTGCCTAAGATATTTTGGTGTCTACAACAGTGCAAAGCCCCTCCCTGGTCCCCAGCTGAGTATCTTTTTGTGCTCTGAAACATGAAAACTCATAGTGTCTTACAGCATTTTAGGATATGTTTACTCAGTGCTATGCAAGGTAGCTGGTTTAGCTTTGAACAAGCAAAATCAGTTGCTAGAAACAGCACATCTGATGTAGCACAGGGCTCTGCTTGGTTGCTTAACCTCACCGGGGAGCATACTGCCGTAGGCTGAATGTAGGGCTGCACTGGCACTATTACTGAGCTGCTAATTCAGCCCTATTCCTCTGCATACATATGGTCAGGAGCTGACACTTCTCTCCAAGATAACCAGTTTTAAGGTTTAAGGAATCCAAGGTTAGGCATAGAGCTCAAAGATCCCATATATGCTCTGCACAAAGTCAACACAGGGAATGATTTGTTGGTGGTTGGTTGGGTTGTTTTTTTTTTTAATTAGGTGAACAGTTTTCATACTTAGAGGAATTTTTCAATTTGTTTGATTAGACCTTATTTGAGCATTGATTTGTATTGTGATTTCATTGTGTTGGGATTCCTTATCTCCAAAAGGCCAATAATCCAGTCAGGGTCAAATGAGCCATATCACCACGTGCATTTATTAGGTGTGTTTCATATTTCTGCCCACTCCAACTTACTGCTTTTACTGGACCAACACAAACTGATGTAAAAGTGTTACTTGTGAGAAACCAAGGTGAAATACTTTTTTTTTGCTGCTACAGCTCAGCTGGAGGAATAGTTATCTTTCCAAAGTAAATGTGGGAGTTTTGTGCCCACCTGCCTGTCATAGCTTCAGAAAATGTGTCCAAAAAGCCTGAAGAACAGGCTGATGATCCATCTAGCTGTGTAACTCGCCTCCTGCACCACTGCTGGAGTCATCACAGCAAGTCAGCATAGGATGGTGGGGTTTATTCCGCAGCGGAGATTCCTCCATGTTCCCAGCTGAAGCATGAAAATTAACATTGCCTTGTGACTTTTATATATGCTGTGATAACTGTTGGTGCTGCTGATTTGACTCATAGAAGTGCCTAATCATCTTTTAAAACTCACAATCCATTAGCCTCAAATAATATTCTAAGAAAGCAATCCTGTTACAATTTCCAAAGCAAAATCACAAGTATTTATCTGCTTTGATGGTGGGTGTAACCTGTGTGTAATTAACATGTAGAGTGGCTGGGGAAGAATTCGATGTAGTAATTTCCTTTGATTTAGTAGCATGCACATGTGTATTTAGCAGAGTGCCTCTGGTGCTCTGACAATTAGCTAATTCATCTGCCTGGTGCAATGGAGAGAAAGCCGCTGGTTGCGATTGCAATAAATAAAAACATCCTGCTGCTTCTGCTCAGAATTTGAGAACAGTTTGTTTTCAGGTCTGACTTGTGCGTACGAGGGAATACTGATGTCATTTGACAAATTGTTGCTTGACATTTTACATTTCTAGAATTGCTTTAGCATGTGAGGATACCGTAGTCTTTTAAAAGTGTCTCCTATCACTGTGTCGTTACAACCAACCAACCATGCAAAAAATATAACATGAAATATTAAGGGTGGCTCCAGAACGACATCCTTCTCTTAGCTTTACAAATGTCACGGCTTGTCACTTTAGGAAAAATTATAATGAAATCACCACCCTGGATACACTCCTAAATTACAGTCGTAGTGGCAGATCTGTATTATGATTAAAATGAACTTGAAAATATTCTTACTCCCCACTTGCAGGCAGTAGATTTGGCAACAGATATCTTTAAATAGCAATGCAAAAGGAGGTGCTGTTGCTCTGCTTGGTTGTTTCCCGGACTATGTAGTTGTGAAGAGAACAACGTATAAGTAGTCTCAGATGATTTATAGATGACATTTTAGTAAAGTTAATGAGCTTTTATGAAAAAGCTACCACTTTGAGACTATTTACCCATGACAAAATTGCTATTTGTTTATTAATTTACTTATAGCATGTTTATTATTCCAGGTCTCAGTCAAGAGATTGTGCCCTATTATTCTTGATAAATACTCACCAGGAGACCGTCTGTGTGCCAGAGGACTTAGAGTGGGAATAAAGGAGATACGGTCCTCATGGGAGAATAGATGTGTAATATGAAATGAGTTTTCAAGATTGCACACAGAATCCGTGACAAAGCTGGGAGGCAAACCTGAGGCTCAGGCCACTGCATTAAGCTTGAAACACTATTTTTTTCCTTCTCTGATAGATACTGTCAGAGTGTTTTGTACCCAGTGCTTCAGTTAGAATTGATTTATCCTTTCCCAAAATTTCCCCTTGAGGGCAACTGCTCCGCTAATTCTTCTCCAAAAGGACAAGTATATTTTTGAGGAATTTTTGTCCGTGCTGTGAAATATAAGTGTGCAGGTACAAAAAGCAGTTGTGTGTCCTGCCAGACATCTCTGTGCTGTGCTGAGGAGCACAGTCCAGAATTCATTGGCTGTCCAGAGCTGTGCCATGCTGGCGCGTCTCCGTGCCCCTCCTAGTGACCCACGCTATTTGTGTCAATCCTCCAGACCAAGTGCCACTTGCTTTTTAGGTTAGAAACCTTCCCAAATGGGACACCATGCTCTCTGCAGGCCCTTTTGCAATTCCCATGGAGCAGGACCCATTCCAGCTCTGTTCCATCCCAGGTGGAAAGAGGAGCTGGTCCAAAGTGCATGTGTGGGAGACAGCAAGGATTGCAAAGAACTGGGATCCTGGGTTACGGAGGAGGCAGTTATTTGGCCATCGTGCTGCTCATACGTATTTCTACAAATGTTTTGGAGCTGTGGCTAGATATTATTTTGAAAAGGGAGTTAATTGCATATGTGTGTTAAACTCAGATGACCATTTTTAGCTGGATTCATATGTACAAGTCCTTCGCTGACCCAAAGGAGGGCATACAGCTTTCATTCATCTCTTCTTTCATTTAAGTCATCCTAATGAAGAATGCCGTTTTCCCCTGCAATGACTCCCATGGCAACAATGCCCATACCTAACTAGACTGACACACATCGGGTGGCATCTTCGCAGGTAGAAGTTGCTGTCTGCTCCATACCTCCCAGTTTGTGTTGCATTAATTGGGAAGAGAGGAGCAGGCATGCAAAGGGCTTGAAACTCAGCAGCACACCGTGCCTGTGGGCCCATAAGCCCTGGCCTTTGCTCACGCTTCCCCTGGAGACCTGCAACCCACTGCTGCCTTTTGCCCGGAACAGAGCCCTTCATTCATGAAAAAAGCCCCCAGCTAAAAAAGCAGCCTCATACCCACAGAAGTACTTTGTGCATTCAGAAGGAAGTAAACTCTACGTACAGTCCAGGCAAATCCCACCAGAGGTTTTGGGTCAGCTTCTGTTAATTGTATGTGGAGAGAATGTCATCTTTGCTTCTTTTTTATGTTTGTTTTTCTGGATTTTTATTCCCCCTCACTGGGCGAGCCCGCACAGTGCAGTGCTGTGTTGTGCACAGATATTCACGCTAGCTGGAAAGCCAGCACGGGTCCCAAAAGAGATACAGCTGCTAGAAAGGTCATACCCAAGCTCGGGGACAGGGTAATTAGCAGGCAT
>NW_010538326.1:59731-74339 GCF_000687285.1 Phaethon lepturus
CCTCTATTTTTGGGACTGGAATTGCAATCCCACAGTTGTGGCTGTGGCTGGTGTCATAGAGACCTGTCAGGCGCTTGGGAACTTATGCACTGTGCTGTGTCGCATCGTGCGATGGAGATTTCAGTACTGTAGATGGGTGCTTAAATTCAGGAGGAAGACTTTGGGGATCTGGATTTCCTTAATGGTGATCATTCGTTGCCTTAAATAAATTCATTGCCAGTTATCTTTCAGTTGTCCAGGGAAGGAAGAGGGATGTGTGGCAAATCAAAGCAGTAAAGAAAATCCTGCATTGTATGTGTGGTAATAAAATGTATGCTCACATGTTGAAATCTTTTGTGAAATTCAGGGTGTCTTTAAGAGCAAGGGGCAGCATGGAGCCCAGAGAGGTGGCACACACACATCTGTGTGTCAGTGCAGGCAGGCGCTGGGGAAGGTGAGGTCTGGCTAATCCACCACCCGAATAAACAGGAGTTGACTGTGTTGAGACAAGTTCAGAGATCCTGATGGCCCAAGCTGAACTGAATTAATGGTGATTTTTCTTTTTTCTTCCATTTTCTCTCCTCCTTAGGTGGAAGAAAGCTACTCTGCCGGCAGTCCTTCAAAAAGCCTTTTTTCAAAAGGGCTCCAGAACCGACCTTCCAGCCCCGTTTCTGCCCCTGTGAGATCCAAACATAGCCCCAGCTCACCCAAAACAGTGTTCCCCTTCCCCTACCAGGAATCTCCCCCACGCTCCCCACGCCGGATGAGCTTCAGTGGGATCTTCAGGTCCTCCTCCAAAGAGTCCTCCCCCAATTCTAACCCGTCTACCTCTCCTGGGGGCATCAAGTTTTTCTCCAGATCAAGAAAAAGTAAGAAATTGCTCATGTTATTTCAGGAAGATACACAGTACCTCTGGGCTTGGCCCATTCTTTACCTGCGGTAGTGAAGTAAGTGCAGATGAGGCATGTGCTAATTGTTCGTTATCGCTTTCACTGACCATGTGTTTGGGTTTCTGACATGCTGGCCATTAGGGTATGATCTCTGCAGAGCCATGGACACCTACATAGGGCTGAGGAGGGAAATCACACTTCAAATCTTTGCTTAGAAATCCTGTATCTACATTAGTGGGAGTTTTCTAGGTGGTTTCACCGAGGCTAGTTGGATGTCAGTGCCAGGGCTGGAGAAGTGCTAGAGGAGTTTGTGGGGTTGGTGGTGGAGGTGGGCACAGAAAGGACATAATCTCAGGAGCTAAGGGAGACTCACTTCTGTGGACTGCATAGAGAATTTCAGCTGGTTTTAAATTGGTATTTCTTTGCTGTATTGTAGTGTAGGGGGGAAAAAAGAGCTTTACTGGATAGAAGTAAATACGTGTTTCCAATCAAATGACCATTAAGGGAGTGTTTCAGCTCCTCTGCCAGAATATGAAAGTCATCATAGACCTCCATGGTTCAGAGCACTTGCCTGCTTTATATCAGGCACGAATTGTGCCTCTTCAGCCTGTGGGCTAACACACTATTAGGACTCAGAAATGAGCAGGATTGAGAAAAGACTTCGATGGTAAAATTGTCTTGGTGAATAAAGGCTCCCAGAGCTGGTCTACAAAACCCAGCCTGGTCTACCCAAGGGGTTAGTGGACATAGGAAGGGGACAGAGTTACAGCGGAAAGACAAGAATAGTATCTTGCCACTGGGAATACTGGACTGTCAGACCACAGCAAGTTTTCCTTTTGTGAAAAGAAGAAATAACTCGATGATAAATTGTCAAATCTTCTGTGACAATGTAGGTACAGAATTAGTGATGCCTATACATACATTTGGCTATATGTTTCCTGCAATGTATTGATAGCTTTCAGTGACTTTTAAATATTATAGAGGGACCTTCTTGTTTTTCTCATCAGAATTTCCCTTAAAAATGTTGCTTTTAATCAGAACAAGTAATTTCATAGTGACTTTTGTGCACAACAGCACAGCTATATAAATCCATATAGGATTTTTCTTTATCTAAATTTCTGCTGCAGTGTGATTGAAATGGGATCTTTTCCAGTTCTTGCCTCTCTCTAAAACACGTTCAGGAGACTGAAAGTAGGAGAGTCAGTGTTTCTGAAGGACTCAGTTAAACTCCAAGCATTGTTTCTATTCAAGGACATTTGTTCTTGTCTGCTTAAAGTTCAAGTATGCTTTTTATGCTCCCCTCTTTCAAGCCTCACAATAAGTTCATGTAAGCTCTTTGTGCTACTACACATAGGTTTAAATATTGCATAGGCAGTACGCTGCTGGTCAAATACACAGAGAAGGGCTTGCTGCTGCATGAATACCAGCAATGTACACTGCATAGCAAAGCCATCTTGTGAATTTTGAAGTCATCCAAGCAAATAGCACTGTTTGAGTCCTAGCTAGGTACAACAGACTATTAAATAAAGGAATCTTCCAGTAGTCAGCTAAATCCTTTTGATAAGGTCACATCACTGTCGCGGGAACGGCTTGGAATGGGGCCATGCTATTTTTGAGCCAACAGAAGATACCCATGACCCTGCTGCTCCAGAGGGGGTTGCAGGAATTGCGCTGGGCTTGGGTGTTCATTGTCTTGTGTTTTTAAGGCAGGAGGAGCAGCCTCTTGGAAAGGTTGTGATGATTAAAATGGGTGTTTAAATTGATAACCCTTCCAATTCTGCAGCTTTTTGCAAAATGGAATATTTCTTATCGCGTGGTTTCGCATCATTTGTCTCTCTTGCGGAGAGACTAATGCAGATACATACCCTTCACTACCACATTGTTCTGGCTTCAGCTGGGATAGAGTTAATATTCAACTTTTATAAAGTAGATTTTATTTAGAATGTGCTAAACAGTGCTAAATGAATTAATTACACTCTTAAGGTTTACTGTATTTAATGAAATTTTATTTCATTTTATTTAACAAAACCTTTTCAGGCCTTCAGGAAATGTATGGGTTAGCATTTCTGTTGTATTATCTGGCTTTTCACAAGCAAAACTTTTGCATTCGCTATTTTGCAAATAAAGAATAACCCTATGTATTACAAAACACTAAGTTAATTGGTTACGTCCCACTCAAAACAAAGTCTCTGTGGCTTGAACAGCATTTCCTGAGTGACAAGACTTCTCAGGGACTCCTCAGACCAGGTGTCTCAGTCCTTTACACAGATGCTGCGCTGAAGACCTCTGAGAAGAGTTGAACCAGAATGTGGCTTCATGTTTCTGAAGGTGTATGAATGCTTCACTGCTCAATGTTGTCACAGCCTATGTGATTAAAATCTCATTTTCTCAAGCAGCTTGGGATACCTGTGTTCAAAGTGAATGGGACTTCGGTTGTTTTATCAGTTCTGAAACTGTGAGTGCATTGAAATCAGATGGACTTGCCGTGCTTGCCTGCCTTTACAACCCTGCTGGTGCTGGGTTAATAGTATTAAAATTAAAACTAACTGTGTGCTGGGCTGCACTAGCAGGATCATCACCAGCAGGTCAAGCGAAGTCATCTTCCCCCTCTGCTCAGTACTGGTGAGACACGTCTGCAGTGCTGGGTCCAGTTCCGGGCTTCTCAGTACAAGAGAGACAGGGACATACTGGTCCAGCAAAGGACCACTATGTTGGTCAGGGGCTGGAGCACCTGGTGTATAAGAAGGAGGAGGAGAAGACCTTTTTACTGTCTGCAGTTACCTAATGGGGAAGGCAGTGCTCAGGCATCTCAGAGATGCCAGCAAATGGGGGTGATACGACATCGGAGCAGGGGTCCAGAGGGGCTGTGAAATTGCTGCCCTTGCAGATTTTAATAAGTTGACTGGACAAGGCTCTGAGCATGCCGGTTTAAAGTTGAAGACCTGCTTTCAGCAGGGATTGGACCAGAGACCTCCAGAGGTCCCTCCCAGCTTCTCTGCTCTGGGAAACGCTGCACTGGAGCCTTCCCTTTGGATTTATAGGAAATCAGCACTTTATCCAGGCAATCTGTGATTAAAAAGAAAGCACCAGGTAAAAGTTCACAGGGTTTGGGGGTTTTTTTTGTCCCCCACTTTACCTGAAATGGGTCCGTGCCACAATCCTTTCCCTATCATCTTGGAGCAGTATGTGGGGGAAATATATGCTGTCTTTGTTTTAAATAACATACTCCAATACCCCATCTTCCCTCTACTTCCTCCTCCCACACATTGTTCAAAACACAGACTAACCTGTTACTCCACATATTCCTTGTTTTTCTTGGAAGCAACTTCTCCCTAGCTTGTTTTCATTTTAAAGGCTATGTGTGGTATTCACAGCGCTTTCTTTCACATGTAGTTGCTCTTTTCCCAGCTAAGTTATTTTGCCTTTTGAATATATGCAGCTTAGAAAGGGCATTAATGGTTAGGCTAGGACAATATTAAAACAGAAAATGACTTGCAGACATGAGGCTTAAAACATTTCCTTCACTTAAGGCTGCGAGTTTAAAGCTTTTGCTCGTCTTTAATATTGTATCACTTGTTTGGGCAATAGCCAAAAGCTCATCTTTGTGTCTTTTCCCTGTGGTTACCCTAGTTCAGCATCTGGTCGTAACCCCACGGCTCTGATCTGACAAAAGATTTGCCTTGAAAGGGAAAATACCTTCCAACAATGTGGACTTGGCTGCCACCCACTTCAGATATTTTGTAAGTACAGCTTCAAAACAGTAAACTGCAGGTTGGAGCTTTGCATCCGGCATCTCACCTTTGAAAAGGCAACAAATCCACCTCGAGCATCTCCTGTCAGAGGCTCTACAGGGGCTTATTTTGCATGAGGTGTGTGCTTGGCCACTGGTGCAGCCCCTTTGGTTTGGGAAGTTGACCACAGAAGCGCTTTGAAATGTAATTCTCGGCTTTTAAATTTCTTTTTGTCTGAGAATTTCTTCACACAGCACTATTAGACTGATAATTGAAAACTGAATATGGATTTGGGATGAATTAAGCTTGGCTTCAGGGTGGTGCAGATGACTTGTTAATGCTGCTCCCCCACACTATGAAGCTTGGTAGATGCAGTCCTACTCAGCACTGCCCGCCTTACACCTCCCAAAGCCAAGCGCCTTCTGCAAGCGGAGACTTGGCTCTATGACATGTAGAGCTCAGTAACTGGGTTTTACCTGTTAGCGTGGGCACGTGAGCAGCCATGGAACATTGAGCAATTAATTACATTTTAATCTGTATATGAAAAAATGCGTAAAGTGGAGTGACCACTACCTAGCAGGACGCTTCTCCAGAGCTGACAATGATTTCCTAGATGTTTTTCAGGGATAACAGGAACAAAGGATGAGTGAAGAGGTGCAAGTTGAAGTTTCACACTTTTCACTGTGACCTCAAAATTGGTGGTGTGGAACTGCTTCCCAGTTTGTCTTAGGTTTGCTCAAAACTTCATGAACTGCTTTCATAAGGAACAACTTGGGACCTGATGCCCTAAGACATTATTGAGTCTTGGCTGCGATGGGAGTGCATTTCTCTTGTGTGCCAGTTTGCGTGAGCAGGTATAATGCCAAGAGAAAGAAGTGGCACAAATTTACTGTCAGTAAAGCAAACTAAGGTGATCCAAAGTAAACACAGGAGGATGACCTGCAATGGAGAAAACACAATTCAGATTACACTTTTCTGCATGAGCTCTCCCTTCAGAGCCAATACGATTACATATAAATGAGGAGAGCTTTATTTTATTGAGTGGAAATTAGGGAGCTACCCCTGCAGATAGGCTAAAATCAAGTACCCTAAATATTTTATTAAAAGTAGATGGTTGTATGAAATCTAAGTCATTAAAATGTAATTTTTTCCATGGAGCTGAATGCCCCATTTGAAGGACAGCAGGGCATTTTCCAGTCCTTTTTCCTCTTCCAAAATCATCAGTTCAAGTAACAGCAATACTCATGACACATTGGTGGTGCTGCCAGTTTTAACAGCAAATTAAATCAATTAAAAATTTGTATTGACCTAAAGATTTGGGCTGTGGTGGATGGGATCAAAAGATAAATTTATCTCAGAATTAAAAGTTGATTACAGAACTTTGAATCGAAAATTACACAGCTTTTGAACACCTTGAAGCTGGTGGTCAGATTTGAATCACAGTGAATTTGCACTATATTTGAGGAAGGAAATGTTTTTCAATATTAAGTTTTACTTTTCTGTCTTCTCTTAGTAATTTTTCTCCTTCTGAAATTCAATACTATTAATTGTGGTTCTTAAAATAATCCATAAGGAGGGCTCCTGGTGCTCCAGTAATAAAGGACCAGATAGTATTTTTCTCAGAAGGCTGTGAGATGCAATACAGAAAGGTTGTCATATATTTTATTCGTTCTAATAATTTATTTTCTTGGAGAACATCTTGTGGTTAGACTATGCCCTCTGTAAGAAAAGCTTGTGACTGTACTAATTTTTACCCATAGATGGAGCAAGTAGCTCTCATTTGCAATAGCCTAAGGAAGAAATGGGAAAAACCCTGCAGGGTTTCATGTTGCCCCATTCAGCTCTGCTCCCTTGAAGGCCTCTTGACCGTGGCTGATCTGCCTTAAAACTTTTCTTCAAGCTTTAAACTGAAATTCATTTCCCCCCAAGATTTTACTCCATATTTGTGACATCTAGGTAACAACTTGCCGTGTCATGGAGTTTAGTCCAAGACAGGCTGTTGTGGAGGGTCGGCAGCCAGGCGCAGGCATTCCATGTACCGTTGGCTCAAGCGATTTCCCACTGTTACTCGTTAGGAATAACTTCCCGCAACACTCGGTGCCGTGCGATGAGATGTCTTTCCTCGTGCCAGCTGCTGGAGTCTGTATTTGCTTTTTTCTTCACTAAATCAATACATTCATCCCATAGTCTTGGATCCTCCCAGCCTTCGGCCCATGACTGTAGAGAACCATCAATTATAACCTGCATCAGGGTGCTGAATAGCTAAGGCCACTTCCATCTTCAGATTTTCATCTGTGTTCCCCCTACCTTCTGAACAGGCAGGCAGGTGGGATGACAGAGGAAAAGGCCATGAGGCACCTTTGATTTCTGGCTGTAACTACCCTTGCCATGCAGGATGAGGGGAGCAGGTAGGGGAAGGATGGGGCTGCTCGGTCGAGGTTCCCTTGGGATGGTGGTGTAGGCTCTTCCACTGTCATCCCGTAAAACCTGGGAAAGGAGCAGAGCCATTTGTCTTGCTTATTTTCCAGTACTGCTGTGCAAAAACATCTAATCATGATTTTTCAAGCTTGCTTTGCTCGCAGAGGAAAACAGGGGAACCAACACTGTTCATTTTGGTCTCATCTACACTAGAAAAATGACCTTTTGCAGACAACATGCGTCAGCATGGCTGCAGCCAAGCTGGTGCTGCACACAGCTTTGCATGGCGAAAGACCAGCCACATTCAGCACCATTTCTGCTGCCAGGTACTGACATCTGCTGTCAGCAGCAGACGATCTTTCTGTTTAAAATGTGCCTATGGTGTTTGGTCTTAGTTTATTTGGAGATATCTTTCAATGTGCTTCCCATTTCACCTTAGTTTCCCATGGTCAGTGTTATCTGCATAGGTGGACTACATCGAGTATGCTTTTATATTCTTTACCACTCTTTCGAGCCAAGAAGGATTTTTCAGACTATCTTCAAATTGCTAATTATTTAGATGCAATGATGCAAAAAAAGAAAGGGAAGTTTTTCGGTCTCTAATTTTCATCTGTAGGGTATGGGGCAAACCTCCAGCCAGGTTCATTCCCATCTTCTATCTCTTTCCTGGGGTTTAAACTATGGAACATGCTATAAATGATCAGACTTTTAAATAACAACCAAGTTGTTATTTCTTGTGATGTATAGGCAAGACCTTAGTTTTATATTTGCTCTTTTAGAGGCTGCTGCTGGCATGCAGGAGAAATAGAAACTACAGTTTGAACATCTCTGTCCAGCTCTGGAGCCCTCAGCACAGGAAAGACATGGACCTATTGGAGTGGGTCCAGAGGAGACCACAGAAATGATCAGAGGGATGGAACAGCTCTGCTGTGAGGACAAGCTGAGAGAGCTGGGGTTGTTCAGCCTGGAGAAGAGTAGGCTCCGGGGAGACCTCATTGCCTGACAGTACTTAAAGGGGTCTTAGAAGAAAGATGGGGACAGACATTTTAGCAGAGCCTGTTGCAATAGGACAAGGGGTAATGGTTTTAAACTACAAGAGGGTAGACTGAGACTAGAAATAAGGAAGATTTTTCACAACGAGGGTGGTGAAACCCTGGCCCAGGTTGCCCAGAGAGGTGGTAGATGCCCCGTTCCTGGAAACAGTCCAGGCCAGGTTGGACGGGACTCTGAGCAACCTGATGTAGTTGCAGATGTCCCTGCTCGCTGCACGGGGGTTGGGCTAGATGACCTTTAAAGATCCCTTCCAACCCAAAGATTCTATGATTCTATGTTTCCATGAAATACACAAGTGAAGCCAGGGAACAAATCTAGTAATCCACACAGGCAAGTAGCAGAGTCTATGTGAACTCAAGAACTGTAAGACCCTCTCAGTCTAATCACTGGTTATCACCAGAGCTCACCAGTATTTTGTTTTCCCATTGATTGTAAAGCCAACTGAAGATAACATTCCCATTTGTATGAGAAATAAGCATGGGCAGACACCACAGTCTCACAGCTGAGCTGGTATAAACCATCATATGAGCTTCCAGCATCTGCTTTAGTGCCATGTCACTTCCAGCAGCCAGTTGCAGAGTCATGACCTGGGCAAGGAGAGCCCGTAGCATCCATTTTGATTCAGTCAGGGGTTGGAGCACCTTACAGCAACTTGTGTAGTGATCATCCAACTATGGAGTCGTCGCTGGCCCATTTGGTCTATACAGCAAATTTAAATCTACATTGGTTGTTACTGGGACGAGGAGATGTGGAAAAGCAAAGAAAATATCTTCTAGTATAAAGCTGTGCATGGTGCCAGGTTTAGCATTTTTTTCCCCATCACCATACTAAGTCAAATAAATATCAGTCTGAATTAGGAGGTCTAGCAAGAAAACTTTTTGTACTAGCAGTTTGACAGAGGTGAAAGGGCTGTGGAAGTGGTGTAATACCCTTATGTTACCATCACTGATTTAATTCCTGTATTCCTGAATCTATGTGGTGGAGCTAAGTCTTTCTGTGCTGCTGTCTATTTGACTAAAGAAGCTCACATTTCTTTTGTCAAAGCAAAGGAGAACAAAGATGCCACTTTTTAAAATTAGTTGGTTTAGGATCTTCTAGCCTAGTGAGTTAATTGATTTGGGGTTTATTGTGCTTAAAATAATGGAGGATACTAGAAGTCATGTTCTTAGTTTAAAGCAAAAAGAGGACAGACAAGCTCTTCTACTTATGTCAGAAAATGTGTCTTGGGTCTAATTTTTGGACGCTGACCTATAAATGGTTCCCATCCAACAGAACCTTTAAAGACATTTGTTTGCTAATGTGTGTATCAGGAGCCACTGTTATCGCAGGTGCTTTGGTAATCCAGCAAAACTTCTGACAAGCTTCCCTGGCACAGTGTAGGACATACTGAATGAAGGATGACACCATGCAAAGGATTCAATTCAGGTTCATAAAAGCATTTCAATACTCACAGGCATGTTAGCTGGAGGTCCATGCTCCTCAAAGTTTGCATCGGTTTTGGATTTACTCAGAAGCCCTGTCTGGGCTGTGCCAGCAAGTGTAGGAAACGGTTTGCGCTGCTAAGTGGGTGTGTGGATGCTCTACAAAGTAAAGGGCAAAGGATGGGGCAGCAAGGTGAGGATTCATAGTGTGTACAGTGTGAAGCTGTGGTAAGCAAAAATGTTGTAGTGAATGTAATTTTCAGAGTAATGTCCTGAGTAGAGACCTTTCTGAAGGAAGATTTTAGTCTGTAGAGTCACCTGTACACTACTAGCAATAATCTGTAAATGGTATTCTCCCTGGATTGCTTTCTCTTTGGTCCACTTTCTGGACGTTAGAATTTGTTATCCAGCAAAACAGCTAAACCAGCATATCTACAAAGCATTGCTGGAAAGGTCCAAATGGCAGGAACTAACTGATTTGTGACAATCCTAAAACCAGCAGTGGTGGTTGACAAATGACAATCTTAAAGCCAGCAGTGAGCTTACAAAGGTCCCTCTGCCTGGGATCTCTAGGATGGATCAACAGACTTAATGACCCCTCCCCTCTCACCAAGGGTGCCTGGTTCTAGCATGGGGCACTAAGTGGTTAATGAAATCTAAATTTTATTATTTCAGCTTTAAAACAAAAAAATGGGTTGTGGATTGTTTGGGGTTTTGGTTGTTGGGGTTTTTTTTTAAAGAAATTATTTTCTTTCTCTGTAGGCTTTCTGCTATGCCCTTTTCTGTCACAGTTCACCCAGTATTTGAGGACTCTTCTCCATCTTTAAAAAATTATTGTCTTAGATTATGGAAAATATGAATCTGTGTGTAGATGATATGCGAAGCAAGTGCTTGGAGTCTTTGATAATCAACCATCAAAAGACTTCAATTTCTTAGTTAAATTATTTTGAAGCTTGCCTTGAGGTTTCTATAAGTACATTTTATTGGTAGTGGTGGTTTGTGATGGGCGTTTCTTTGTAGTTTGCTTCTTGCAGCATCTCCTACTGCTTACAGCTCTCAGAGTCTGAAACGTAAGTGTAGCTTTGAAAGCCTCGTGTAGGTGTGTGACACAGGACTGCGGTCACAAGCATGTGTGGGTAGCTACGCCAGACAGTGCTGCACTGTGCGAGCCCAGACTGCGTCGCCCTGGGAACACCTATATTTTTGTGATTTTGTGATTGTGAAACATAGGTGCCCTCCTCTGGGCATCCTGCTGCTCCTCCTTGCTGCATGGAGAGGTTGGGATTGTCTTGCCTGCCTGGAGATGAGATGCTTTGATTTAGGTTTTGAGCAGGATGCTAAGGACCTTTTATTATGCTTTCTTTTTTTTTTTTTTTGCTTCTAAACCCATTCAAACAGCGGGGCCTAAAAGCATCTCTCCCTCTGGCATGTGTAATAACAATAATTTCAGCAGATGTTCAGGAAACCAACTTCTCCTCTCCATGTCCCAGGAGGGTTTGCCATTGCTCTCAGGATATGGCCCACAGTATCAAGATAGACATTTAATTGCATTGACAAATGCATGGACCCTAATGCAGTTCATTCCTGTTGGGAGAGCCGTGCAAAGGTAAGCCACATATTCTTCAACAAACGTCGTTATTTGGGAATCCTGAGTGTTTTGTTTCAGGGTAGTATGAATGTATCTACTTCATCACCTGCCTGAGCTGAGCAGAAGGTTTGGTGTCAGATTTGTTTGCTTAACCTCAGTATAAAGTCTCCATAGCTCTTCACATTCGCGGTCTTTTCATGGAGCTGTTTAACGGTGAGTGAACTGTACTTGGCAACCTGAGCAGGAACTCCAACAGGATGATGCTGTTTGCAGTTACGTGGTCGCTCCAATCCCTCTCACACGCCAATGTGCCTCCTGTAGTGCCGAGCACTAGAGGCCAAAACTGGCCTTTAATCCATGCAAAATAAAAAAAACCAACATGCCTAAACACTATGAAGGTCAAGACTTTACGGAGAGGAGGTGAAAGAATTGCACATAAACTAATGCTTAATACTGAAATGAGAGTAGCTATAGGTGGCATATAGTGCCCATGTTACTTATTCTGTGTTTAGCATCATTAAGTGCCAGCCTCCTTTGTGTTTCATAGAATCATAGGATGTTTCCAGGGTTGGAAGGGACCTTTAAAGGTCATCTAGCCCAACCCCCCTGCAGTGAGCAGGGACATCTTCAATGAGATCAGGTTGCTCAGAGCCCCGTCCAGCCTGACCTTGAATGTTTCCAGGGGTGGGGCATCTACCACCCCTCTGGGCAACCCATAAAAAGTAGAGTTTGCTAGAGAAGCTTGGCCATATTAGGTGCACCTTGAAGGCTTTCTGAAAGGCAAGAAGCATGAACAGCAGCTGAAGCACGTAGCCAGGTAATAAAAATGGGGTTTTGGCATAGGAGTCCTCAGCAAGGCAGTGGCGCTTGATTGCAACACAGCACTGGCCTAAACTTGTTCGGGAGAGTGAACCTCAAAAATGAATTGACGTGAACATTTAGATGAGTGGGGAACTGAATTTTTTCATCTTTCAGAAGAAAAGACTTTCTCAGAGTGACACAGAGAAAGATTTGACCATTGGGTTCTGAAGACAGTGGAACAATTCCCAGACTTGGGTGCTTGAAGTTAATAATATAAATCCTTGCTCAGACACCTAAGCCAGTTGACTTGGGGGAAAAAAGGACCTTCTTAACTAAAAAAAAGAAGAGGAGAAGAAAAAAAGAAATATTTTGGCTATTTTCAGTGATATTTGCTCATCACCCCTATGAAGGTGGTGAGCAATAAGGAATAGTTTCCTGTGTGGGCATCTAAGTATTGGGTTTTGTCCTTCAAAGCCAGAGGAAAGCCCTTACTTCCGATGCAATCAAAGGCACTCTCATTGAAAAAAGCCTAATAATGACCCTTCTCTCCTTAAAAACATAAATAGTAAGTAATGAGGATTATTGCCGATCTGACGTCTTGTATGATCACTGGCGTTTGCAGAAAGCTTTCAAGCAAATATTGGGGATTAGTGCAAACCAGTTTGTACAGCTGTCTAGATTTTGTTGAATCAGAAGCCCAGTGTGCAGAAAAATATGTGGATTATCAGCAAATTCTTACTAGTGGTAAGGGAAGGCAGGCAGGGATGGATGTTCTGAATTTAGAGAAATGGTCAAAGCCAAAGCTACGGGGTAACTGATATGGACTTTGTTGCAGTAGTTAGGAACATTCTTCTTTTTTCCTGGTTGTCTTTATTGTAGAAACAAAGACCAAGAAAGAAACTGAGATTTAGCATGTTTCTTAATTACATTAATGTATTTAATGAATAACCATTGCTTTGGTATTCATTTGTGATGGGCCGTCATTCCTTCGGATTTGCTTAATAGAAGTGGATTTATGCATTGAGATTATCCAGACCACTGGGGCAAAGACTGTGTAGATGAAAATGCAAAAAAAAATTACCATGTCTTATTTCTGCGTGTTATGTGGAGCATCTCCATGTAGCATAGTAGCATATAGCCATGCAGCCAGATAAACCCCAAAAGACAAGATCAGCCTGGATTTGGGGTGACGGTGGTGGTGGGGTGGGGCTTCTCTGCAAGGGAGGTGTCATCAAGGTGGTTTCTGTCTCTGGACCCATGGTGATGTTTTGCTTTTTCCTTTAACCATAGAGTTTAGGGATGATGAAGGGAAGTGAAATCTCAGATATTTTTTCTTAGAGAGTAAGCCCTGGTGAGGACTCAAAGGTGGTGGCTACTCTGGGATTGTCCCCAGCTTCAGAGGATGGTGCTGGAGGAGCATGTGGCCATCAGAGAGCGTGAAATTCAGAGTAAGGAATTTAATAAAGTAACTAACCTTGTTACATGTAGCTGTGGCAGGGGCTGGAGAAGATCTGGGTGGCTGCAGCCACCTCAGTGACCCAGGAGAGCTTTTGCAGCACTGGGTGGGGGGCACTCATTAGAGGATGGGGGCGGTGAAACCCCTTGGGAAACTGGCCTTAGGTCAGCTCTTGCTCCAGCTGCAGTTTCCTGGCATGGGTTTTGTTATTAAAGGTATGTCACCGCAATTAAATCACATTAAAGTAAAATAAGCTGATGATGAGTACTGGTCAGGAGTCACACTGCTGTTAAACTGACCCATCATTTTGGGATGAGCTTTGAGGCGGTGTCTGGAGCCTGGTTTGGAGATGCTGGAAGCCACCGTGGCAATCACAGGAAGCCCCCACCGTTTCCCCTCTCCGTTTGGAAAGCTGGGATATGGGTAGAGTGAACGTTGGCAGTGGAGAAGCTTACAAAGCAGACAGCTGTGCTGCAGGCCAGGAAGCTTAAATCTGCTGCACGCAGCTGCTTCCCTGGAGAGCCCAGCTACAAACCAAGAGTGGGAACACCGACAGCACAGACCTGCACCAGCTGTGCTGCACCTTTAGCCATAGTGTGGCTCTAGTTCAGCTGAGAGCCAAGGGGGGGCCAGCTGCCCTGGGCTGGGCTGGGGGTCTCGCCTGTGCTTGGAAAAAGACATGGAGAGCATGATCCTCAGGATTCACACCATCATTTTCATTCTTTTATTGCATTTTGTAGTTAAGAAGAGGTGTGGAGTTGGGAGGAGGTGAGTTTTTCTCACGCACTTGTGCATGTTCAGTGTGAGCATCCTGGCACTGCCTCCATGCACCAGCTCTTGCATGTTCAAACCACCCAAGTGCTCTTACAGTTCCTTGTTTCATCTTCAAGCTCTCTGTCTGTCTTTTAATAACGTCAGTAATTTTTCAATGTAAAATTTTCTACCAGTGTTTAAACTGCAGGATTGGGAATTCTATGGCAGAAAGGTGTCTTCTCCCTGCAGAGCTGTTGAAGCTGGCACAGTGTCCAAAATGTCGTGCCTGCTACTGCTGTGATGAGAGGGGAAACAGAATTATGCTGCACAGATGAACCTCACATGTTCACTGCTTTGTGCTTGGTGTCGGTCGGAGTGAGTTATGAGGTTGTCGTACATGTTCTTGTGATGTTCAAGCTTTATTTCCTTTTGTGAGGTGATGTCATGATGTTTAGTGTTATGATACATAGGGGTTTTTTGGAGGAGTATATTGGGTTTGCCTGGCAAGGTTTGGTAGT